>NW_011362915.1:12704-61575 GCF_000735185.1 Notothenia coriiceps | reverse complement strand
CCCCACAACACAGTAGATGAGCGTATTCCTAGCAACGCCCCCCCTACCGCGACAAGTATATTTCAGATCTGTGGGAAACACTGTGTAAGGTGTATCCATGACGTCATACATTCATCGCACACATGTATTGTGAATACATATACATTTTGAATTGGAAATAGGACTACTTCACTTGAGTTGTTTTTTTGTTTGCTATGGTACTTATGCTTCCCCAACATTTCAGGAAAATATAGTGCTTTTTACCAGCGGTTCAAAGTAACTACCGTAAGTACATTTAATCAAATACTGTACTTAAGTAAGATTTTGAGGGACTTGTACTTTACCTGAATATCAATCTTTTTTGCTACTTTGTACTACTACTCCACTACATTTGTTTTGTACCTTTAGTTACAGATTTGGATTAATGATGTAAACTATAATCAACACTTAAATAATACTTTTGTACACTTGGAGTAAATTCACAAGCTACCGTGGAAAAAAGTATCCTCTAAAGTTTAGAGGATACTTTTTTGAAGAACAATATTTACCTTTTCATACTTGCCCGCACTTGGCAGGGAGTTCTTAGTCAAATCTATTTCTGTGCCGTCTTTATGGTACACCTTGGCGTATAAGTTGTCCTCCTCACGGCCAGGGATAACGTCCTTCTTCCCGTCAGCGCCTGCTTTAGGCTCTCTCCTGTTTAGAAACACACTAGGTCAAGTCCTGGCACGTTTTGCATTACCTTCCAGACTACTTCGCCTTCATGTGAAACAGCAACACTCACCTGGTGATGTTGAGGTAGTTGAGCAGCTCTCTCTGGGTGAAGCCTTTCTTCAGGAGGCCGTTGGTCTGCTTGGGTCTCACCTGTGGAACTGCACAGCTGCTTTTAGTCGGAGACAGGTCCGGCCTCTCCACCAGACTGCCTACACTTCCCATGCCGCAACGGGACGAGAGGGGCAGCGGGTTACGGAAGGTTTTTTTGGGGCCACGGGTCAGAGGAAGTGTTTGGACTGAGGTTGCCATTGGTTACAGGGCTCGGTGGGGGGGTAAGGTGCTCTGTGAAAAAGAAAGAGGAACATTAAGTCAGAAGATCTGTTCATAGTTAATCATGAGCTGATGATGACCATGCTGATGATGGCAACATTTTGATGGGTTCTCTGTTGAGATGTTCCCTACTTGTTGGTAAATTGTGTTTTAAATAACATGTTTATTCTTGGCTTTTTAGGCATTATAGATCTGTTCAGTTAAGTTAAAAAAAAGTAAAATTAAATGATAAAAGACCAAGGATGACATCTTCAAATGTCTTGTTTTGTCCACAATCCAAAAACCTTTATTGTGCTGTCATTGGACTACAGGGACCTGAAAATATACACATTTGAGAGTCTAGGATATTTCACTAAAAACACATTGTGGTGATACATGAAAGGTCAGGGAATCACCAAATTCAGTATGCCTCATCCTCCGGGGACCATACATCTTTGTACAGAATTTCATAAATATTCATCCAATACTTGAGATATTTTAGTCTAGACTAAAGTAGAGAACTGACCGGCAATGTCATCAAGTCGCAATCAAAATCAAAAGATTAAGCTCTTAGTCTACCCTCCTTTGCTAAAATGGACTCCACCTCTTTCATCTCTACTGGATGTTGATCTTTGAAAGAATAGCATGGGCTGACGGACGTTACATCAGCTGTGTTTCTCTGTAACGACAGCTGCTTCAGAGCACAGCTAGAACAACTGAGCTTCCCACAACATCACAGCAAAGAAAAGCACTCAAAACACACACACTCAAATTGACCTTTATGAAAACCATTTTCAAGGAAAACAATGGATGTAAATTGATGTCTTTACAAAGAAGACCAATCCCAAACTAATTTGAAAATATGTATTTCATAATGTAGTTGTAACATCCCTCTGGCCTCTCAGGAGCTCTTGTTATTCTTTCCCAACAGAAGACAACAGGATCGTGTTAATCTGGTGGGGTCATGTTGTTTAATTCTAAGGCAGGGCAGCATACTGTATGTCACTTCACAATCCTACAAAGTAACTATAATCCAACCAATAACACAGGGCTTATTTTTTTTTTTAAAAGGTTAATAAAACAGATGGAATTGCTTTGGTTACAATTCACATTAGAGATAGTGTATCAGGTTTGGCTGCACCTTATTTTGTTTGCAAATGTCCTGTCTTTCATGAAAATCATTTGTTAGTGTACCATTCTTTCAGTTTTGCATCACAAAACTAGCACGGCCTCAATACATGACATACAGAGCTTTCTGTCGGTAATGCAACATTTTGTTGGAAAAAAAAGCCAAAACAATACAATGACTCATATGTTCTCTTGACTTTTTTCAAAACCTGTTGCCAAGTTACCTCGAACACCTACATAAGAGGCACTATTGTTTTATCAATTTAGGTTTGAGCTGCAGTAAATCTTCCGTCAAATCACTCACATATTCCCGCCCTTCCTTCTTTCAAACAACCTCTCTATTGATTTCACCCTGTTGACCCTCTCTCTTCCCATGCATAAACACCCCCAGCAGCCGTAAAACATTCCAGAAACCATAAAACACACAAACACGCCGCAGTCTCTCCAACTATAAACAGGGCCCGAGGGCCGGCTGATGTGGCACTGGTAGAACAGGTAGGGTTTAAAGGGCCATACCACACGTTTTGCTTCTTTCAGTCCATTATATGCAACACTAAACAACTTTAAAACGAATTTCCTAACTTAGAACTGTTGCTTTGCATGTATTATATTTTGAAGATAAACAGAGAGGCTTAAAATTGCTTCAGTTTAGTGATCACGAGAACACCTTATTTAGGTAATGCATTTGCCAACTGTGTGCATTCAAGGACATCTGATATTTGAGAAATTGCTGCCAAGTATGACTCTTCAAGTAAAAGTATGTTGTTGTCGCAAGATGCAACCTGGAGGACGACCAATAAACCAGTTTCAGGTTGGTCACTGCAAGTTATTTTATGAAGAACCATTACATTTACTTGGGAACTTTTTTCAGTAAAATTCATGATTTTGAAGGAAACATGCAACCTCTCTGGCTCCCAGTACGCACATTTCACACAAGTGTATCTTGCTGTCACACAGTAATATACTATGGATGAGCAGAGACGCATGCAGTGACACCCTGGGATCTCCTCTTGCGTCTTATACAATTAACATTTATTAAGGGCATTGCACTGCTGGCCTCGACAGTTATAACAATTATGCAAATGGTTAAATAGGCAGAGAGAGCTGAGCTCCAGCCCACTCCTCAGGCTCTCAGCCAGGCCCACATCAAAGCAGCACAAGCTGCTCATGTTTTTATTCATGAGGTACTATCTCTCCCAATGTAAAACTTTCCACTAAAGCATCCGGCTCCTAATAAGCCTATATGATGCAGACTGAGGAAAGAAACCTGATATCATAGACGATGAATATAATCAAATATAATGTGACAACCTATCTAGTGCTGTTCTACAGGAAGTCTTTGCTTGTTTCAAGTCAGAGTAAAACATGATGGATATGAGTCAGTGCAGGTCAGGCTGACTGTGTGTGTGTTTGACACCACATGAATAAATCATGAGTATGCCAACCTAATGGCCACTGGCCAAGGTCTGACACAGTATTTTTAGGTACAGTATTTTCCTCCGTTGTGCCTCGTATCTGCCAAAGACATGAGAGGCCAATCGATGTTTGACGGGAAACTGGGGCTGAGGTGGGGGTGGGGGGGCTGAGGCCAAGCAATTCCTTTTGGGTAGATAGGAGGGTAAAAATCCTTTTAGGCTGCAACCACAAATCTTGCAGGACTGAAGAAATCTTGCATCCAGTTGTTTTCCATAATTGCCTTCTAGTTTATGGGCCCCGAGTAAACCAGGAGACACAGCAAGATTTACAGCCCAGCCACGATTAACCATGGGGCGCAGAAATGCAACACACATCTTACACACACACATACACATAAACACATCAAAGCTGTGATCTCTACCACCCTTGAACAGCTATGGTCTAATTGAAAAGTGCTCTGTTCTTGATTAATGTTTCCTTCAAAGCTGTGACAAGCCCTTTTAAAAGCTGCTAACTTTGATCAAATGTAAAAATGTTTAACATTAGTGTATCACAACGCTGTGTAGGAAACAGTGCCGTTCACGTTTACCTGCATTTACTGCTGGCATATGTTAATGGTGACCTCTTTGAAAAGGGAATGCTGTGAACTGGAGCTCTAAAAAGGGAAATTAGTCCAGGAATGGAGCACATTTATTGACTATATCTGGTAAGCACACCTTTACAGCGGGAATGTAGCTGAGCATCAATATAATCATACCCTGGGACTACACAGCTTGTCTAAAAACAGGAGAAGGCTGCTACTGAATACTGCGATTCCCAAACAAAAAGAGGTATACATTCTTCATATTTAAGTCAATGCTGTACATTCCTTGGGACATAGCGCAGCGCATACTGAAGAGGAAAGATGAGAAGATGCTGTCTCTGGTCTAAAAGCTTTCAGCGAGGCGATGACCCTAACTCATCTAGAAAACCATACAACTGCCACTTTACTATAACCACAAAGAAAAAAAAAACATGCAGGGTTTCAAGGACGCTCTCTCCTAAAATATTGTAATCAGGTGTCCTACAGAGAAAACAAAGCTTTCAATGAAATGCTTGAGCGTGAAGAGGGGACATTTTCAAACCCTCAGAGAGACAAAGGTCAGCACTGGGACGGAGACAGAGAAGAGAAGGACGGCGAAGCCAAATTCCAAAGATGCTTTACACAACACAAGCTCAGGCTCGTCAGTTTGATGCACCAGGCGCTCACTCCCACGGGTGCTCACTCACACTTGTGTGTGTGCAGGTCACTCAACACAGCCCCGAAAAAAGCAAATGCACGGCTCGCAGCTCCAGATCCTCTCTGCCCTCTTCGCTCAGCGCTCTCCCTCCCCTGATCCACCATCAAAGTTTGTTTACATTTGTGGGGTAACTTTGCAGGTTACATCTAAAACACCCACACAGCGCACAGTTACATTATATAAGCCTTTCCAAAGCTGTGCACAAGTTTTCACAGCTGTTAGTTGTGTAAAACATTACACTACAATGACCAAATCAGCCACTGGCCTTATTTAATCTATTCCACAGAGAGCTGCAGTATTGTATTTAACGGCTGCACTGCCATCAAAGGATATGAAGTTTGGTTTGTTGTAGTGTCAGAGATGTATCATGATAAGGTAGACTCTTCTGCCACATTTAAAAGCAAGACCTGGCAATTTATGCACATTACATACCCAATGATTTCTGAGAACTGTGACGCAAATAAACCAGAGGAGTGTCTTCTTCTTACCAAACATGTTGCCAAAATAAAACACAACTGCCCCCACAGACTGACAGGTTTAAGGCCTCTCCAGAGGACAGATTTTGTTATGCAAGGACGGTTAGATTTAGAAAGAGGCTTACTTTTTGTTATACTGGTCTTTCTACATCAACATAATATGTATTTTTATAAGAACCTACATTCATGTTGATTATTTTAGATTTTGTTTTTTTGACTATAAAAAACCTCAGTAAGAAAACTTTATGTAGGAATGCATCAGCATTTTTTCAGGTTTTTTTTCAGTCTGGATTCCAAGTGACAATCCGATACCAGTGGTTGATTGGGATCATTCTTTTATGAAATGTTTGACCACTGCAACTATTTTTGATTGCAAACCCACAAAGTTTGCTTAATTTGTGTCTATAACAAGAAAATAAAAACAAATAATCATCTTCAGCCGCAAAACCAGTAAGATGTTAAATCAGTGCAACTGTTCAGAAAACAGGGATGCATTGCCCCAAATAGAAATGGACATACTGACGGACTTGTTTATACCTCAGAGATCACAAAATGTATTTAATGTAAAAAGGAACATTCTAGTGTGACTTGTAACTGATACAGTAGAGTTTAAACTTTATAAATCTGTCAGCAGCAGCAGCAGCAGCAGCAGCAGGATGAGCTGTGCCCGAGGCCGACTAGGAAGGAACCATCCTGGATGTGAAGCAAAGGAGCACTCCTCTCTCTGATTGACTATTACGTGTTGGGTGTAATGAGAGTTTCTCTGGCTGTGGGGCATGACAGCAGAGCAGTGTTTGTCAGCAGCCTCTAATTGTTAGCAGGTTATTCATTATGGATGGTAGACGATCAGTCAGACAGAGATCCTCTCTACAGACCCTGAGGCCTTTCAGGGGAGCCAAGAAGTTTGAAAGCGAGTCGTGAAGTGTTCCTTTTTCTGTGCGTCTAAAGCAGTCTCATGTATCTGTAAAATCTAACAAGACACACAGACAAGAACATTTGGTCGATTGCCTCAAGCTTAACTGCCTTGAGGTGATTGTTGTCTTCTGTTTTCTGAATGAGAGAGCACAGATAATTTTGCGTAAAAGGTCAACTTTAAATTCCTCACACTCAGGATGATGAGCAGATCTGTGTGGAACATGGGACATAACTCAGCAGCGGTCAGACGTGCTGGTGCAAAAGCTAAAGGCCCAGTGTTCAGCCTCACACGGCCTCCATTGATGAGCAACACTTGAGTCTTTACAGAGGTCAACGGGTCATATTTGGTCATTGCCTAACATACAGGGCACTATTGAGCCCTCAGACGTTTAAGAGGCAACACAGACGTTTTATTTCTGACAGAAAAAAGCAGACACGTTTAGGGAACACTGGACCAGCCTTTACACTATACTATACCATTGTATTCACTCTGAACTCATCAGTATGAATAAAATATAAGCCCAGCTATTTTGCTCACTGTGAGTTGTTGAAACAATATTTTACAGGTGCTAAATAACTGTCCATTAGGGCTGAACGATTAATCGATTTCAAATCGAAATCGCGATTTGAAATGATGCGATACCAAATCGCAAAGCCTGCGATTTTTTATTAAAATGTTTTACAATTATTTTATTTTATTCTTCTTGTGTGTCAGTCATCCACACCAATCAGAAGTGCTGTGCTCCACATGTACCAGCCATTATTAATCAATCAGAAGTGGCCCATGATAGAAGGTGATAGACAGATTGATCCAATCACCTGCCCTTTCCAAATGGCTTCCAATGGAGCTTTCCTAGATGGTTTGGTGAATCAAACCATCTGAGTCAGGTTAGTAATGCTCCATCACATGTTTTACATCTATTACAGGGTGAATCTTAAACTGAAGCTTGACTTTAAAGCAACCCAACGGAAGTTTCATGTAAGTTTAGTTCTTTCACTCGTAGCTCGGGCTACAGGGGTGCTAGAGACGGGAGCACGTTGATGCGACCTGCCGGAGATATGGCCGCATTTTACAATAAACTTCCGTTGGGTCGCTTAAAAACAAATGTCGCAAATCGAATCGCATTATTTGTCAGAAAAATCGCAATTAGATCTTCCCCAAAATCGTGCAGCCCTACTGTCCATACATATAATCTTATATTTAAATAGTTTCTGCCAAACAATACATTTAGTAATATCGGACGAAAAGACAATCGGATTCATTTAAAATACTGTCCTTGCCAATACTGACAGTTGATGACATTTTGCCACTTTTCTATTAGCTACAGTATATGATCAGTTATAGTAATGTATTTTAGAAAAACCTATATTAATGCTATTCGTAAACAGTCTCATGAGTTTTAGGACACAATTCCCAAACGCATGTTCCATCTGTTACATTTATATTGGATTAACGCCCTTGATTTGACTTGATTTTGGATAACCTCAATGTTTATCTCTAAATATGATTATGAAATCAAATGTATAAAACGTAGTATAAGTTGGCGCACAAGTAACATGTAAGACAGACCATGACTGAAGAAATTAATCTAACACCAAAACAAATTTGTTGACAAAAAAATATATAAGCTGATGCGTAATATATTTCCTGGAAATAATTTATTTAGCATGAGAAATAGCAAACATGACTAATCAATTTAAGAAATCTTAGTCAACTTATCCCAAAAATACCCCTTAGCAGACTAATAGGCCTTATTAATACAATACGTGTTGCCGGTAGGAAAAGCACAGGTGTAAATAATAAAATGAACAATGGTTGTATTCCAGTAGCTGGTTTGATTGTAGGTTTCCAATGTCGTGCATGATGGCTCATTGTCCATCTATACGTGATTAGAACAGAGCCATCATTAGTGTTGTAAGTAACAACTGTGCTTTTCATGCACGTTGTGAGAAAGGCATATTGCCATAGAGGAGCCTCCCATCTATCTAATTATCTTTTTCTCAATATCTATAATGACAGCGTCCTTCTCCAAATGCTCTCGTTGTTAAGTAGGTAGACAGAACTAAATGCTGTCTAACTCTCAGTAATAATTTCCAAGGCAGCCTCCGTTATTACAGACCCAGAAGATAAATCCTTAAAACTATGTCTGCCTTAGAGGGTTTGCAGATTCACAATTTGTATTACAGTCGTCTGACCCTGACCTGAACTGACTTCACGCAACCAGCTGTCGATACTTGAAGCGGAACCAGCTGATCTGTGTTTCCTCACTCTGCATCAGTTAGCCTATTGATGATGGTCTGCACAGTGTGCCTTAGCCTTTATTGCCTGTGCTGACTTTACATTATTGTATTTCTGCACAGAATTCAATTACTGGCTCTGCTACAGTAGTAATGTTGGGGTTATCTGAGGTGACTGGTTGTACTGGTGTTTCATGGAACCTTGATCTGAATATAACTGATGTTACATAAGGCTGCTTCAGAGTGAGACGATGCCACCGAGGGAGGGGCAAATGTATTATTGTAGCCATTGGAAATGTATTCAACAACAACCCTGTTCTGGTTATTTTCCAACAGAACAGTCTGATTTGTTAGGATATCAGAGTCTTCAATCTGTGATGTGAAAAAAGATTGATTGCATAATCTCTAACTTTGTTTGGATGGATGAGTGTTGATGCTGTGTGAACATGTGTGTACGTCTGTGTGTGTAGTACTATCTGCATAAGTAATAGGGCTGCTCAATTAATCGTATTTTAATCGCAATTACGATTATGGCTTGCAACGATTACGAAAACAACGTAATCGAAATAAAACGATTATTTTTTATTATTACTTTTTTTTAAATTGTTTTTTCAGTTGAATTATACTTAAAGTTCAGGGTAATCAAATGTTAAGAACATACTGTTCAAATGTTTTCTCTCCAATAAATTGACGTTTTCAAAGTAAATGGATAATCGTTTTTAATAATCGTGATATCAATTATTGACCCAAATAATCGAGATTATGATTTTTGCCATAATCGAGCAGCCATAATAAGCACCTTAGAGATGTTTTAATTGAGATACACTTGCCCTGTCACTCATCCAACACACACATGCATGTAAACACCAACACTCGCATACACCAACACAAACACACGAATAAACACATGAACGCACACATTGTTAATCTAATCACCCTGAGTGGTAAAAGCAACATGCAACCGAGTGCATCTGATACTAGAGGTAAATCTGACCAAGGTAAATGTTTAAGAACACATTGGGTTCCTTTACTAAAACACACTTTCTAATTGTGTATGTACAGTATCTAGCAGCAACTGCATGTATCACTATCCATCCAAATAATTGTGAATGCTGCATGTAACCATGGTGGTTGAACTGGAAATAATCTCAGATCAAATCAAACTGCCTGCAAACTAACAATGTGCCACCCCCCTTAGCTGTTGTTGTTGTTACACCTGCCATCATTCTGTTGTTCAACAGGATGTTATGTAGTTTACAGTTATAGTGGTGGCAAGTTCTTCTACAACGAATTATTGAATAAACAAAAAGTTAAGTGATGACAGACAAAAGCAGCACCTCAATTTCCGAAAGCTGTCTGTCTTGCAGACTAAATGTCGCTAACAGATTTGATCAGCTCTACCTGGCCTGTTAATTGACCCAAATGCTACTGCCAAAACTTGATTTAAAACAACGATCCTTGCGGACTTCTTAACTAATGCTGTAAAATATGTCATGAAAAACATGCTATCGTGCAGACTAAGGCAACACATGTTCAGCCTAATCAGTTAATGATATAAGAGAGATTTAATTGTATGATTAGCATTAACTACTAACTAACACTAACCCTGATTGGTTGCCGCATACTTGGCCATATTTTAGAACACCTGTGTTTTACTATTAATGTAACACAAGGAAAGGCTAGCAGTACCAGGAAACATTGGCTTGGGTTGCTGACAGATTACTAATGTTACTTTTAGGGAGTTTTCTGAGGTGCTTTAGAAAAAGAGAATTACTGTGTGTCCTTGGACCCTAGACTGTACTAAAACTGTACTTGCAGTGTGAAGATGAATGTGTCACTTACACATTCATCTTCACACTGCAAGTACAGTTTTCACCAATCCTGGAAACATGAGACACTTTGGCACCATGGTATATTTTTCTTACGATTATGGCACTATTTCAGGTGTTAATATTTGAAATAAAGTGTTTTGGCTAAATAAAAGTGATATAATTGAAAACAAACACTTGAATTGAGAATATAACAGTGATGATGAATTTCCCTCCAGGTTCTTTCCATAGCCTCTATTTACCCTTTTCCACAGCAATACCACATTGGATTAACACATTTGAAATTCTAGTTTTCCCCTGATGTCATCAGGAAAGGTCAACAACCGCAAAAACAGCAGCATACAGAAATATTTTCTTGCTTAGTTCATTGGAATTTTGTGAAAGAGCAAACAGCAGAGTGGCATGCAATTTATTTCACCTTATCCTGAATACAGTTCAAATTCTGTGTTTGGTTTCTGTTCACCTTGTTAACAAGCAAAGTCTGTACAGTGTTTGCCAACTTCTGCTATCAGCACAGTGAGCTCAACACAGTGCACAAGTTCAGATTGAAGAATGTAAAGGGAGAGGGTGATGTGTGGAAACAAAATCACATTCCTTACATTTCTCTCTAGGTAATTATTAATGTGCACTCACATCGGCCGAACAGCACTGATATGACTATAGCTGTAGACAGGGGTCTGCTTCTCTGCTTTGGGCCCTGAAGTGTTGTGGGATACTAAAATAAAATGTATTTTATTCAAATCACTTAAGTTCCCATGAGAGCTAAATTGGTAATATCAGACATTTAATGACTGATCATTCTTCCACATAATCAGAGCGGGGGAGCCATACAGAGTTAAATTGAGCTTATAAAGACAAAAGCCTAAGAGCTAGCTACTTATTAAATTCATTAAAGCGAGGAGGATAGGAGGGCTCTCTTTCTCTTTTCTCTCTGAGGCTCCATTGTTTCCTGGAGCGGTTCATGTAAGAGTCACCGTTCTGTGATTACACAGATAGAAATCGAGTGGTTCCCACATCGACCCACACCTGAACCAATTCTACTTAACAGCTGCAGTGAATGTGCATGCATGCATCCATCCACACACCCTCAATGATGGACCACACAGATGAAAACAGGGAAAGGTGTGGGCTGCAGCTGAATGTTGATTGAGATTGAGAGGAATACACATGTATGGATTTTCCCAGGGAACAACTGCTTTAAGTGTTAGGGCTTTAAAATGTAGTCCGAGATACACCGCAAAGATGAAACTCTTCTGCAGTGTAACACCAGAGGAAGAGCTGAGCAGTCAGGTAGTAAACACTGGTGCTGACGCACGCTGATGCCGAGTCAGACCATCAGCACTTTTTTCTCCTGTGGAGTTTCTCTGTAAATAAAGAGTGTTTGTCGTTTGTTGGTGCCGAGCAGCAGCGCGGTGGGAACTTGTGAAAATCAGCTTGTTCTGCCAACACGGGTCACAACTCCACTGTTTACAATGACAACAAAGCAACAAGATACAACAAGTAAGACATCAACATGAGGAGAATTTCGCCTTGTGTGGCAAGGACATTTTGCCTTAAGCCGTATAATTCAATAATAACAATAAAAGTCCGTCTAATTAAATCTTGTTACCCAGCGGTACAACATGGAGCCATGAATACTCCTCAGGGGGGGGGGAATCCCAGAAACAAAAATAGACCATCAGATCGCCAATTACCAAACAAACACAGAAATGGAAAGACGCACAGCTCAGCGGAGCAGGTAATCCTATATATGGTTCTTTAAGCACCATTTGGCTCCGTTTTAGTACAATCAATAATTAACTGTTAATTAGCATATTTGTTCAGTGCTGGAAGTGAGGCTGCCGCTCAGTGTGACGTCATTCGTCCTGGAGAAAAGATTTAACTTAAAAAGCTAGCTAATTCCAAGTCAACTCCACTGCAAACAAGCATGCCTCCTGGGGTGAGTAATTAACAATTAGGCTGCTTTCCTCTCCCTCTGCAGCCCCAGCTGTTCTTCAGACAATCCAGCCTTAAATCACAGTGAGTTCAGAGCAGGTTGAGTTTGCTGTCATGTTAATAGGTCAAACTTTCCCTGAAGCAAGTTCAGGAATGTATACAATAAACACACAGGTAACCGAGATCTTGCTCTGATCTGAAGACCAGCAGGACACAGGAGTGTGTACAAAAACAAATAGATAAAGAAAATAATGGAAAAAAGTCACTTGTTTACCTGTTTGTTTGTCCACCTGAAACTTCACTTTGCAGCTCCTGAATCCATGCGCACTCTAGTTCAGTCCTCATGCCCGCGCTACTGATTATGATGGCAAATCACTTCCTGTTTCTCGGTCTGTGATGGCAGATGGGAGGTGTGGATGGGAGGGAGCTGCCCATTCCAAACCGCTGACCCGAGGGCCATGACAAAATGACTTGGGTCGGATTATTCTAAATGTTGTGTTTCAATACAGAAAGCACAATCTCTGGAGATTAACCTGTGTTTCATATAAGAAACTGAAATCATTAAAGTCGACCTTTGTAGCAGCTATAAATCAGTTTTGACTCCCTTGAGAGAATCTGGTACTTTCCTACTCACTCTACACCCTCTCCTTTTCCTCCTCACCTGCTTATCTCTTTGTGCTCTTTCAGCCTCTCAGGGGCCGGTGTGGTTGGACCTGTTCTCCCAGCTTCACCAACAAAAGCTCCGTATGTATGTGTACCGGCCTTGAGGCGGTCAATCCGGACTCTGCATTGACATACTGGAGAGCCAGCGTCACTGGACAAATACATTACAATGCATCTTGTTTGCTCGCAGGTAATAAGACAATATGAGGGATCAGACTCGGGTTAAAAGACAGACAGCAGGAACACAGAGAAAGAGGGATGAGGGTAAGATAAAATAGGAGAGCATACATGAGGAATGAGTGGAAAATGAGAGCATGTGGGGGTTGTCTCAGCATGGACCGTCTGGACAATAGTCTGAGTGTAAGTCGCCCTTCCTGAGGCATGGTTAGTGGACGGGTTCTCCGTCATATCAAATTACATAATTCAAACTGTGAGGGGAGAAAAGAGAGGACATTGTTCTCTTTAACCAGGAGAAAGCGACCCCTTTCTTCTTTCTTCGCCATGCGACAGAGCTGAGAGCAGGAGGTATCTGGACTTCCTAAAGCTGGCACCAATAGGTGGGCACACAGGAATCCATGCTTATATAGCACCTTGACAACCAGAGATGCACAATATAGCAATTGGCACTCTATTAAAGGCATTCCAGAGAAATAATGTGTTTTTTTTTTCTTCTGCCGCCCTTTGGCCCGCTGAGAGCAACTTGGAGAAAAATCAGCAGAAAAATGAAAGGAGGGGATAACCCCATCAAAGCGAGGCAGCCCGGTCTAACACTTGAGCAGGTGACGCTGTACCCCTGTCATTACCTCTGGGCCTCACAGGCATATCCAGTCTCAGATTCCACAGATTCTCAGTTGTAAGTCTCTCAGCTGGCAGACAGAGCAGCACCAACAAGAAAGCTCTGGGAACCTCGAGAAGTGTTGAAGGTGGTGCATGTATGTGTGTGAATACATTTTTAAAAAGGCAGCAGCAGGAGGGAGGGTAGGTCGTAGAGAGAATAGGAATGTCCAGGTTCGTAGATGGGAATGTGAAGCAGAAAGAAGAGAGGGACGAGTTGGGGCCTGCTGAAAGTTACTGTACCTGTCTGACCAGTCAACAAGACGAGACAACAGCACGAGCTAGACTCATTTCCTCTGCCTAAGCTCTTCTGGACAATAACATTACAGGAAGCAGCTATGGCAGGCACACTGGATGTCTGGCTCTTGAGAAATTACATTATCCTTGGTCATCAGACATGCACCTGAGCTTAGTGTGTCTGTGAGTTCTACTTTAGAAAAACATGACAGGATTTAAAATAGAGTACCTTATTTACAGAGAAAGATTATTTGAATATATATTTACAGAGACTTTTCTTCAAGGGGAAGTTTGTCATTTTGGGAAACTAACCCTGATGCAACTCTCATGTCTGTATGGTAATATGAATATACTGTAGAACCAGCAAATGTTTAGCTTAGCTTAGGCTAAAGACTGAACATCCGTTGAAACAGCTAACCTGGCTTTGGTTTGTAGGTAACAATCCATCTACCAGCACCTTTTAATCCCATTAATTAAAATGTTTCTTTACCAAATCAGTTAAAGTTATTTTGTTCCCTTTAGGCACAGCCAGGCTACTTGTTTATTGTGCTAAGCTATAAGCTAACTGGCTGCTAGGTGAGCATCCATATCAAAAAAACAAATACAAGTGGTATCTCGAACTCTTAACAAAAAAACGAAAGAGTGTATTGTTCAAAATGTCAAACTGTTTCTTTAAAAACCAAACATGACAATGCGGGTGAGTCTTAACTTCCACTTTGCTACCTGTGTGACCTGAGCAAGACATGCCAGACAATGTAACCTTTAAATACACTGTGTGATTTCTTATAAAAGAACAGGATGTTACAGCAAACTGAAAAGCTGTTGGAAAAGATGAGTTGCGTCTGCCTCGACCACTGCTACTTATACACGCAGATAAAAATAAACAACAAAGCCCACTCGCAGAGGAGGGCTTAGACTCATGGCCTTTTGTTCTCAAAGCTACAACTCTTCAGACTAAATAAAAGACACACACACACACACACACACACACACACACACACACACACACACACACACACACACACACACACGGCTCTTCTCCTCACTAAGAGATAAGCCCGATCAATAAAAACATGAGGAAACGATAAGGCTGGGCTGACTCACGGGGTAAAGGGGCTACATTCATTAACAAGACAATAGTCCTAAAATGAGATTTTTCCAGAGTTAGCGGCTATTTCCGTGGGCCCTCTGCGTTGGTGACATTTATAGACAAAAGGTCACAGTATGGGCTCTGTCCGTCCACCTACACTCTCAGGCCTCTCCCCTCTGAAGGTCAGGGGGTCCTGCTTGTCCCATGAGGATACAACTATTGTTCAGCAGTCAAGGGGCAGGCCCAACAACCACGCAGTAAGTCAGTAATACAAAGAAATACTGGACACAGTAGACTTTAAATGGAAGGCATTGCTTAACAGGTTCAGCTGGACACAGAAGACATTTTGATTTATAGAAATAAGCGTGTAGGCCACCAAGTGAGCTTCTCGTTATGCCAGATCCACCAATACATACTAACACTTATATACTTACATATCATCGATCTATGATGTTCCTCACTTTCCATGAGTGTAGTGGTGTGAAATTTTTTCATAGGTTTTTTTTCTTCTGGTTGATCATTAGAGAATCTCCTCCTTATCCTGCATTTTCAAGTTGTGGTCAACAACACATACGCTGACATAATATGACTTTATAAAGCTGTGAAGTTGCATACTGAAAAATGAAATCAAAACATCAGCTGGGTGATGAGGAAATGTCAGGAATGTTAAGATGATTCAAAGTTCAATCTCCAGCGTTAAGGAAGAACACCTGTCACTTGGGGATAATGATTAACTCGGGGTGTGTTCTCTGCATTGGCATTTGGAAAATTCAAGGCCCCTGCAACTAAATGTGTGAAAATAAATAATATAACACACAAGACTTAGGATGACCACATTTGTGTAGTCACAACTTCTCCTTGTACACAAACTCGCTCGGATCAGTCATTAGCCCGCATGGTTTTTCATACCACTGCTACGCTGACGACACCCAATTAATTCTGTCCTTTCCCCGCTCAGAGACCCAGGTCGTTGCACGCATCTCTGCTTGTCAAGCTGAAATCTCTCAGTGGATGTCTGCTCACCACCTCAAGCTAAACCTTGACAAGACTGAACTGCTTTTCCTTCCGGGAAAAAAAATTGTCCCACTCTTGACCTAACAATCAACATCGGCACCTCTGTTGTTTCCCCGACTCAGACTGCAAGGAATCTGGGTGTGATCCTAGATAACAAACTTTCCTTCACTGCAAATATAGCTGCTACAACCCGCTGCTGCAGATACACGCTTTACAACATCAGGAGGATACGTCCCCTCCTGACCCAGAAAGCAACGCAGGTTCTGGTCCAGGCTCTTTTCATCTCACGCCTAGACTACTGCAACTCCCTCCTGGCTGGTCTACCTGCATGTGCCATCTGACCTCTGCAGCTCATCCAGAATTAGGGGTGCAACAACTAATCGACTTAATCGATTAAAATCGATTACCAAATTAGTTGGCAACTAATTCAGTCGTCGATTCGTTGGTGACGTCATCACATGTGTTCTACACCCCGTTAAGCTCCAACGTTATCGCTCTTTTGTATCGGTACAGGAGACATTTAAAAACATATGTTATGTATTATNACTGTCTGAATCCTGACTAGACAGCTTTGGTTTTTACTAACCGTTATCAGTATTTAGTTACTTCGGCATAATTTTTTAAACGTATATTACAATTAAATCACGGTAAAATAGGTTAATTTTGTCGTAGTTGGTTTCCACCACAGTATTTACATGGATATAAGCCCCGCCCCCTCTCCAGCGTGTCCTGTTTGAATGACAGGAGTAAACACAGCTGACAGCCGCAGTGAAATTCCAGCGGTTAGGGTGAGAATATTCGCATTGCGTCCGTTGTGAACGCAGCATAACGCAGTTCAGAAACCACTGTTCTGACGCTTTTAAAGCAACTTCGAGATTTTAACAGTATCAGGGGCACGCAGGCCATGGTGGCCGGAGCACGTACAATTATTTTCGGGGCTTCACGGCCGCCGTGAAAATCCTACCCTGGTGCACTATCACGATAGATATGATATCTCTGAAAAGGCATATCGTGGAGACCTAATATCGTCTCAATGATATATATCGTCATATCGCCCACCCCTAGCTAGTACTGTGCTTTGATCTTCTTTTAGGGATTAACGGCTGCTTATTGTAAACTCAATCAGTCCGAGGGAAATGTCTGTAGTCCAATAACATTATTAAAAATGATTGGCTTTAAGTTTAAGAAGTATTGATGGTGCCAAAGAATGCGTAATAAAGGTTGTGTTCATAAGTGTAACACGTTTTATTCGATGTTTTGGTTGAGATGTGGAGAGACATATACCTGCGTCGTGGTCGCTGTGGGTGGAGGAGAGCTGGAAGGAGGCGGGAGGTTTGACTCCAGCTCCAATGCACTCCAGCAGGGAGAAGAGTGTGAACCAGTCGTTGGTGCAGTGGATGTTGGCTGCGTTAGTCTTCAGTAGCTCATGGAGGCCATAGGCCACCTCCCTGCTGACCCGGGACAGGACGTGAGGCTTCATCATCAGCAGGAGGCGCAGCGAGTGGAGGACCTGCGGGGGCACATGGAGAGACCATCAGGGGGTAATATATGCAATATAATTACTTTAGGTCAAATGCAGGATTTCCAATGATTTTTAATAAAGTGCTACTTTGCGGATCACTTCAACAGTAAAGTTCTCCTCCTACTATAGCTGCTTATATTTGATCTGAAGTAGAGGATCATCATGGCTGAAAAACAGCTGCTGCAACAACAATCCCTCACCACTCTGACACAGAGCCTCAATTTGAAATGTTACTGATATTTTATGATTCCAACATCACTTTGTCAGAAAAAAGGTCACATACTGTACAAACATTTTTAGTCAAATGTCCTCCTCTACATGTTTTCTTTATTATTCCATTTATTTTAAACAGCCACAAACATTGGAAAAATTCTCCTAAGTCAACATTTACTTATGAAATCTATCCAAAAAACGATTTAAACAGGTAAGATGTTTAGAGGATAGTATGGAGTATTTTAAATTAACTTCAAGTCATTGAAATATATTGGATGCTGTGTTCAGAGTTCAAACTGTGTATGTGTACATATACACAGACCAACACACATACAAGACATGCAATGCTGATTGCTCAGTATTAAATCAGGGGGTTTAAATGTAGGTCACCTCCTAGTAAGAGGTCAGGTCAGCATTAAATTACCTTCTTATCAGTACACATGTCACAGAGTCTTTGTTGGACACAATGCAGGACTGCTGATGATATTAGTGTTCAGACAGTGGTCATATTGAAAAGTAGGTTTGACACAAAACATAAACACCTGCAGTCCACCTGTGAACCTTACTGTAGTATACTGTAGGTCATCAGCGCTGACATGATAACATGACTCATCCCTATTGTCAGTGACCACCTGTCACACACAAGCCCGCCTTAACCTGCCATCAGGCCCTGGGGCTGATAGGTTTTGTAGGCCCCCTATTTAAACAACAAATCAAAGTCATTTATAGCCTCGGCAGGCTCTGTGATGGCACTTCTCCACTCTGCTCTACGCGCGCCTGGTCCTCTCCTCCAGATGAGTGACGTATCGGGCCTCCCTCATGTATTTGTCCGGTTGCCGTTGGCTCTCCTCCACTTAGCAAGTCCTCGTCGTCCTCTCCATCTCCTCCAACAGATAATTCCCTCCTGTCTGTTTTTCCTCTCCCGCTACTCCATCGCTATCAGAACCAGACGGCCTACTTGGCTCCGAGGCCCCGCGGCCGGCACCGCTACTGCTCGGTACAGAACTCATCTGTCCTTCCTCCTCATCCTGGCCTACAGGTTTAAAATAACCTGTAAGCTTCGGCATTTTTTGTAATAGCTGCTTGTCTCGAAACTATTTCCTTTTCCGAGCGCCACTCTCAAACTTTTTCTTCTCAAACTTTTTCTCCTAAACAACCTTGATCTGTCACTCAATCACTCGCAATTTGAATACTTCACATGTGAAACATATTCTCATTCTGATTGGCTGTTAAGTAGTGTCCACTGACTGTTACGGAGTCATCATTTTTGAGAAAAATCTCTGGAATCCATCGGTCTGATTAATTAGCAGAGCAAATGATCAAAAATACTACGGAGGGAAGATACTTTCGTTTGGATTACTGGTCTGGGGGAAGCTCATGAGTGTGTGTGTGTGTTTACGTGTGTGTGTTTGTGTATTTTTGCGTTTGTGTGTATTGTGTCCCGGGGAAAATACTCACGAGAAACACCGGTTGTTGTTATGCCTGCTGTGACGTCAAGTTACTCCGTTCTCCGGTTGTAATTATGCCGTTACAAACTTCAAAGCTGTATTTATCATCTGAATTTGCCGAAACAAGTTTAATATTCTGAAAGCCAAGACTTTGTTTTTTTTAAATCAGATGAAAACAAACTGTACCGGACCCTGCCGTGTTATCTATGATTACTATACGCCTTACATTCATAATTTCAGCGGAGGGAGGGGAACGGCGCTGTGGAACAGCAGAGTGGCGAGGGAGAGCTGTTGTCTTCCCTTTACAAGCTTCAAAAATGTATTTATCGTGTGATTTTGGAAATGAAAGTTTCATATTCTGAAAGCCAAGACTTAGTTTATTTAACTTTTTTTTTAAAAACATCCGAAAGAAAAAAAAAAAAAAATTGAATTTTTTTTTTTTTTTTTTTTAATTGGCTCATGATAGGCCCCCGATCTCCGTAGGCCCCTGGGCTTCAGCCCAGGTCAGCCCGTGCATTAAGGCGGCCCTGTGTACAACAACTGCCTTACTTGCAATAAATAAGCACTAATTAGAGGGTTATTGGGGAAAAACTCTCAACTAACTTGTAGAATAGGGTCATGTAGATTAGAATAAGGCATTAATACGTGTTTTATAATGACTAATAAAGAGCCAATATATTGCTAATATGCATG
Source organism: Notothenia coriiceps (assembly GCF_000735185.1). Taxonomy (NCBI): domain Eukaryota; kingdom Metazoa; phylum Chordata; class Actinopteri; order Perciformes; family Nototheniidae; genus Notothenia; species Notothenia coriiceps. Next base: position 41,642 of record NW_011362915.1, on the reverse strand, counting down.
TTAATTAACAACTAGTTGATGGTTAACTTGTGTACCTCAATATAAAGTGCTAGCTTATTTACATTTTACATGAATGAAAATTATACATCAAAATGAATAGCAAATGTTCGGCAAGCAAAAAAGAAAGACAAAAGATTATTTTTGTGTTTTTCATCATTTTATTAAGGTCTATGATATCTTTAAATCACAGTAATCATTGGAAGGCCTGGATCTGAAGGCACTATTTGATTTGCTAATTTCCCAATGTCCTCTATTTATACCCCACCGTGAACACTCTCATGTTACATATGACTGTAAAAAAAAAAAGGAAGACATCATCCGGAGGGAGAGGACGATCAGACATGAGAGAGAAAACTGTCTTGCAAGGCGGAGAGCTCATAGGTCACTTGGTTGGCTGAGGAGTTGCAGCAGTATATATGGGACACTGGCAACAGGTACTGACATTAACCACCGCAGTTTAACTCTGAGATCGGGCTTGTCTGAATGTGTTCTTTCTCTGAAGTCTGTGAATGGAGCTGCAGACACTTGGCCAGTTTAATCCTCCCCTCCACACAGCAACTGCAGGGTTTTACGGTAGTCTCCTGAGGTATCACCCTGAGCAATGATAGATAATGCACACAGAAGGATTGTGTTAAAAAAAGAAACTGTGTCATTGTCTCCTGACATTTGGTCATCATTACAGAGCTGAAACTGGGAAGCGGGATTATTCTTCTCAGTCACACAAAAGCAAAACAATGATTATCATTCATTAATGTTCAATGAGTGGGTGAGTCATGGGGACAAGCAGAAATCGCAAGCCACAAATCAACTAAAATCAAGTGGAATTACCCTTTATATCAGCTGACAGTCACAGATACAGATCTTTATCTTTATAATCATCATTATTGAGCTAAATCTTTTTGAAGGACTAGTTCCTTTTTTTGGGAACTTTGGTCATTTGATTTCTCGCTATGAGTTAGATCACATCAGTACGGTAAATGTTAGCTTAGCTTAGTACAGAGACTGGAAACAAGGGGAAACAGATACCCTGCTCTGTACAAAAGTAGCAAAATCCACTTGATACTACTACCGGGTTTATTTCTCGGATGTTACTGACAATAAAATCTGTAAAATGGGTTAAAAAATGGGACAGACTTTGTAATTGACAAACTGTTTTAATCATATTAAATCATATATTGCAACTAAAATGTACTCCCTAATATAGACAGAACTAAAAACTTGGTGAACAAACTGCGTACAATATACACACTTCAGAATACACAACATATAGCAATCCTTGCCATTGCATAAACTGGTAATATTTCTTGCAAAGCCAATTCAGGGCACCCTACTTGCTTGTTTGTATTGGTGTCACGGTAATTTCATCTGTGAATTATTATAGAACTGCTTCCTGTCCCTGTGCTGTCAGCCAATCAGACAGCGGATATAGAGAGGAAGCATGCAAGGGAAATTCCTAAAAACAGCTGTGCAATAGCCACAGACCCATAGTCCACCGCAGGAAGCTATAGATTACCATACACCCCCACTCCCCCACCCCAGCACAGCAGCAGAAGAAGGATTTGCAACATGCAATCACACAAAGACCAGAAGACAAAACACCCACACATACAGATGAGATGAAGAAACACAGCAACCAGGAGTGTTAGTTGACAAAAGCTCCGACTTACGATCATAGTTTCTACCTGGATGAATTCATGGAGGGAAACATCATGTGTTTCCTTGAACTCTTTGCGAATGTTGAACAGGTCGATCTCACTGCGGGACACCATGATGCGGATCAACGCTCTGTCGTCTGTGCCGAGGCCCTGCAGCGGAGACCAATGAAATGTGTTTATTCTGATTGACTTACTAGTAATTGCTACTGTGAGAGCACTCAGCATCAATACCAAGAAAGTATAGAAAAAGATACAAAACTTAAATATCTTACATGCATCAATAAAAATAACCTTTACACTTGCAGCTGGAATCATACATGCATATACTTATACTTAAAGTACCTTCATGGCTTTGTACAGACGGTCCGCAAAATAAGAGGGCTGGTTCTTTACGCTGCGAACTGCAAAGTAAAGAGAGTGCGTGAAATGGCTGAGGAGGAGAATAGATGTTGTCAGCAGTATACAATGCGACACATTTAAAAGTAAAATTAGGTCAAAAACAGTGGTTACCTATTGCATAAAAGGCATTTTTGACATCTCCTGACATCTCCTTCTTGATAATCTGTTCAATGTCCTTGTTGGAGTATCTGACAAACTCCTGGAAAACTGTGAATAGCAGGGAGTGTATTCATGAGCTTGATCAGTTACATTCTGTTTTTGAGAAACACACACATCATGTTATAAATTGTAACTGTATTGTATTTGTCTTGTCGTTTACCTCTTCTGAGATGGGGAAAGCTTCTGGTGCACAGAATGCTCATGAACTTGTTCTCCATGTCATCAGAGTCAGCGTTGCATGCATCGGCAAGTTCCTGATAGGTTAGGGAGGAAGAACAGGAACAAACACTGAAACCCAGTCTTCCATTTCATATTTAACACAGTAAAACATTACAGTAAAAAGACACACACTAAATCACCTGAGCATCTGCATTAGCTCTTTCCTCATTGGCAGGTTCCTCCTCTCTTGCACCCTGAACAGAAAAAAGATAGTAAGTGCTTTGATCTATTAAATATCACCGAGAACATTTTATTTTTCTCTTTCATTTGTAACATAAGACCATGTGAAAGAACACTGTGCATGTAATGAAATGGACCTTTAGTTCTCTGCTACAGTCAGCAGACAGACTGCAACCAGTGAGTGGGCGTGGAAACAAAACACAGACTAAGTTCTCATGCTGATGAACCTATACCTGCGCAAGAGAAACAAGGATTCGGCAGAAGAGGCCTGATGTGTCTGAATTAATGGCTTCCTCCATAGACTTTGTATAGCCTGTGATGTAAAAAGCTACATGTTAAAGGTATCCTGAACAAAACATTTCTATGCCTTTTGTTTCTGGTATAAAACTCACCAGCCTGATAAGCAGCGTTCATGTCAAGTATTTGCTCACTGCTCCTGGTGACCAGGATCTCGATCAGGGCGTGCTCATCTGTCCCAGCCCCCTGTTTAAATTAAGAGTAAATAACAAAAATACAGGGAAGTTTCACAAATGGGGCCTCCTCATATCTGCTGAAATAAAATGTCAGTTCAGTTTTGCTATTTTTGTTCTGATTGTTATCATCTTCATTCATTCATTTTGATGACAGAACTTCCTAAAACTGTATCAATGTCCAAGAAGCGAGGAAGTATATTGTGAAATATGACAGGTAAGATGATCTGATTCACAGTTCAGTGTGGCATTGACACATAACTATTCAGTGAGACCATTACAGATTTAGAAATGCCGATGTTTTATATTTAATCCTTTCAATTACTTGTATTTTGCGTCTAGGCCTTCAAAAGGCAAGCTATTCTATTCCACTGCATTCAAATCTACATAATAGGGACATACAATTGTGAAACTATTTTGTACTTCCTGTAAGTTCAGAGTAAAGGTTTCAACAAAAGGCAAGTAAGATAATCTTTATAAATACCTAAAATGCACATGAATTGACTTTCATACATTTTGTCTAATGGTCATGACATTCAAGCACAAAATCTACTTCTCGGGCTTGACATCAACTATCACAGACTTATAATAACAAGTGTTTTTTATTTTTTATGAAGGGGTGTTCCTCACTCATTAGCTTCTCCCTTCACATGTACTGATATCAACCATGTCAACTACTGTACCTCCATTGCCTTCTTCATCATTTTGGCATCAAACTCTGCAGGGGTCAACATGAGCCCAATGATCAGCCTCTCGAGGTTCTTTGATAGCTCAGACTTCAAGTCCTTCATCAGATCCTGAGGACACATCAAACACAAAAAGTTACATGAAACAGCTTCAAGGAAATATCTATTGATATGTTTATTGTAACATTATTATGAATTATTTACCCTTCCCAGGAGGGATTTGAATGTTTGTCTGATCTCTTGCCTCTGAGCATTGCTTCTATGTGCAATAATTTCAATGATTGCATCTTCATCTGTTCCTGTAGGTGGTAAAAGGCAAAAACATTAGTAAAACCTGTTTTGAGAAATTGTATCAGTGTAAATGTGCTTTTCAGTGTTACATACCGAATCCCTTCATTGCTTTCCTCAGCGCTTGTGCATCAGCAGCTGGGTCAAAATCGTGAGCAGGACGGAGTGTTGGCCTCAGCTAAAGTAGTGGGATGACATCATTGGAAGTGTGAGATTCAATAATAACAATCCAGACATCATGCGGCAAACCAAAATAGTTTAATTTAAATTGATATATTTTGTTATCAAAGCACTAAACATGCAGAACTATATAATATGCAAAAAAGAAAAGTGTTTGTTGAGGGGGAGTGTGCCCTCTTGAGGTTAGAAGCCATGACACAACCTACAATTAAAGGTGGGTAGGCTAAAAAATATCTGCTTTATAGAGAGTTAGTGAAAAGATCTTTTGTCAACCAAAATGCTGAGATTTCTACTCCAATTCACTTCACGGACAAAGCAGGACAAAACGATGACTTGGACAGTGCATAATAACAAAAACGATTTGTATTTGAGTGAGCAGCATTCTGATCCTATCCGCAGTTAAACAAAGAGTTCGCTGTGAAGACATGGCAGTATTATCAGCACAAGTTTGTGACACTGCAAGAAGCAGGTCACTGCAGGGCGGGGAGGTAATTAGGATGCATGCCACTGCCAAGCCAAACATGCATGACACGTCTAATGTGGGAGCAGATGGGGCCCAAACCTGGACTTTGGTCATGGCACTTGTTTCCCACATCTTGTAGGCTATCTGAGCAGCTTCAGGGAAGAACTCTCCAGCTAAACTGTAATGATCAGTTTGAAACAAGACAAAGCCAGCACCAAGTGGTACACAGTGAGTACTTTTCTGGAGACAGGGATTAATTACTCAATAAACTGCTTTACTTTCAGAAAATCTTATATTACACTCAGAAAACCATCACCCCTGAAAAGTGGTGTTCTATCACCCCCGTCTGGTTGCTGCTGTTGCTTGCAGCCAACACTTACTCATCATCTCCTCCACACAGATTAAGCAAAGTCCTCTTGTAATCCCCCGATGTGTCATCCTGAGGGGTTTATAAAGAAAATGAAGGTAAAGGGGTTATGCTTTGCTGATGCTAAATCAGTAGGAACATATTTTATTAGTGTTTAACCTACCTTAATCATGTTATAAAGTGACTTCTCATACAATAAACGGAAACACTCCCGAATGTCCAACATGTCTATTTCAGAGCGAGAAATCATGATCCTGATCAGGGTGTTGTCAGCTGTACCGAGACCCTGGAAATAAAGGAGAGGAAGTATTCACGGTCAAGTAGCCCTAATACATTTTAAATATCAAGTCAAAACGTTAGATTGCAATCTGCCCCTAAATAAAAAAAACATTTTATAACAACTGTGTTGCCAGGGAATACATGTCCACAAATAGTTTGAAACTAGACTGAACAGCAATCTTTTACTTTTTGTTTACCTTCATTGACTTGTAGAGGCGCTTTGCATAGAACATGGGAACGTTCCTTATGCACTGGACTGTTAGAAAAAAGTAAATAAGAGAGACCCCTGTAAACTTCACAACTTGACACCAATCATGTCTTAAAGTGGTACTTTTAATGTGTTTCTTACCAACAGCCAGCATTAGCCTCTCAAAGTCCCCAGACAACTCATTCTTTATGCTGTCCTCTATGGTCGTCTCTCCAATCTTCTCGTATGCATCGAAAACTAAGCAAACAGATGACATTGTTATGTCATGTTTTTCATCGCATGACAATTTAAATACCTTAACATTCTGAAAAGGAAAATACCAAGCTATATCAAGATGTTGAACCTTGTAAATATAACCATCTCTAAATCAGTTTGCAAGCATCATCTTTATGAGCATGTTAGCATGCTAATGTTAGCTCAAACCACCACTGAGAACAGCCTCAAAGAGCTGCTAGCATGGGTGCTGTTACAGACGGCCGGTTTTCTTTAAACAGATGCAACAATTGGAATCAACAAAAAGTAACCAACATGTTTTTTTCACTAGCCATATTCCTGAACGATCTTTTATGTACCTCTGTTAGTTTGTGATGCCTGTGTTCAAATTTCACTTCTAAGAAGCAGGCCTTAGGCAGTTTTCTCGGCATTAGAACGAGAAAGTTGGTTTCATAATATGATGGCAACTTTTAAACTGCAATTAACTCCTGAGAGACTTGAGGTCACAGTGGTAATGTATGAATGCCTCACTTTAGTGTAAATTGTCCAGAGAGCATGTGCTCACCCATGTGAAGGTGGGTCTTGCTGCGGTTTCCAAGAATCATGATGAATTTGGCCTCGTCCGTCCCCCACTGCTCTTCTCCGGCTGCATACAGATCCTACACACAGAATGACAAAGTGTAGGTTATAAATAAACACATTTTTTTACTTTTAAGGCGTTTGAAACTGTTCTTATTCTCACTTGTGCATCTTGCTCCACCAGATCTGCATCCACCACTCCTGACTCATCTCTGGTCCCCTGGTAACATCAAACCAATACAATCAGTCTATTGTTAAAGGTGCACTGCTGAATGTACATTTCAGTCATGATTACATCAACTCCTCTGTGAACTGACCTGAAGTAAAACAATCAGTGTCTTCTTAAAGTGACCGGAGGTGTCTGCGATTATATCCTCCTCAATGTCACTGCCATAGGCTGAAGACACGGGCATCAATGTCAAATGTTAAGAGATGCTTAACAAAGAATTAGTTGATTTAAAATGACTTATTTAGCAAGCCTTACCATCCTTGTACGCTGCAACCATGTCTTGAATCTGTTGGTTGTTTCTGGATGCCATGACTTCAATAAGGACTTTCTCGTTGGTTCCAGCTCCCTTAAAAAAGAGCATAACATAAAATGTGAAGTAGCTTCTTCTTTATTAGTTGTGCCTGAAGTATCATAAAGAATTGTACAATTGAAAAAAAGCGTCTTACTTTGACTGCATCATTGATTTCTTTGGCATCATGGTAGGCTGGGGTTCTCATCAGGCTGACAATGAGGCGCTCAAATTTGCCCGTCAGCTCATATTTCAGATCTTCAATTAGGTCCTGTTAGAACGACAACAACATAATTGAGTGCACGCGTCTGCTTCAATGTGTTTTAAGTTATCCTGTAGCATGATAGATAAACAGTCTCTGACAAACGTGTTTCTATTAAAGCAAAACAAAAATCAGTAATCAGATTACCTGTCCAAAGTTGCATTTGTACGCTGCAATGATTTCCTGCCTCTGTACATTGCTCCTTGAAGTGACCAGGTCCAATATGGCTTCTTTATCGCTACCTGAGAAGCACAAAGCAACATTTTCAAAAAACGTAATGACAGAAAATCTATTATTGCATCACCGCCCTGACCACTGCGTGAAATTCCTTATGTGATCATTCAGCCTACGAGTGGGGACGGGGAGAGTTGACATTTCCCCCCCGCAATCAGAAATCACAAGAAGAATGTGGCACTTACCCATGCCTTTCATAGCATTGTAAAGGGTCTCCGCGTCAGTGGAGGGATCAAAGTCTGGAGCATCTGTTATTATGCCTCTGAACACCTGTAAGAAAGAAATTCAAATTTAGTTTCAGAGGAGAGACAAGTAGTTAGTGCTCATGACTCAAGAACGAAGTGCACAGTGATGTCTGGGATGCGTAGACCTCTGAGACAGTACAGAGAAATGCAACTCTGGATGTGCAGTTGTACATTCAGATGCAAGGAAATGCATCTTCTCTGGCTCACTAATCCCTAAAAAATATATAATATCATGGTCCCCAAAGGAGAAAGCCTCCTGGTGATCCCCTGACTACTACTTTAGCATCTGCATGATGTTGATATTTTAGTTTTTATTTGAAATTCTCTGATAACTATAGGATTGATACAGTCATTCATGGTGTCGTTTAATTTAGCCAATACTTTGGTTTATGAATAACTCCTTGCAAAACATTTATGAAAAATAATTGTGAACATGTTTGGATGAACATCAGCTAAACATCAGCATGTTAGCATAGTAACATTAGCCATTAGCTCAAAACATCACATGTGCCTGGGTACAGCCTCACAGAGAAACTTGCTGTGTTCAGCATTTGCAGAGGCCGCTGACCTTAACCTAGACAGCTTATAAAGTTTGTACTATCCCGCTTTAACAGTGCACTGGCTTGCAGTAGTTAATTGTGTAAAAGTATCAGGGACAGGACACTGGGACAGGAGGTGAAGCCATGTCTGCTATTACAGCTGACTGCTTGCACCTGTCCCACCCCCAGCTGAGCAGAGGATAGCCTAGGTGTGTGTGTGTGTGTGTGTGTGTGTGTGTGTGTGTGTGTGTGTGTGTGTGTGTGTGTGTGTGGGTGTGTGTGTGTGTCGGGGGGGCAGTGGGTCCATAGGAGCAGCACGGAGTCAGGTTTCACATAACGTTCTGTCATGCAGCACCTCAATAAGGTCAGAGTTTACTAACAAACTCCATTGGGCATGAAAAGAAAATATAAAGCACTACACAAGGATTTTGTTTATAAAATGGGCCCTGGCTTTAGAGGTGTGATGTTATTAGCTCATTCACTTTGGGAAAAAAGAAAGCTAGAAAGCTTGGCCTTCATTTCGAAGGCTCTTACTGCAGCTGCTGTTGTATAAAATACTACTGCATTAAGGCATGCAGCCAAAATATGTTCTCCACCCACTGCTCTCTGCTTTACTACAGACCATCTCTCCTCACGACAGCTGGAGAGCTTCACTCACATAGCAACAGGGCTGCAAATACAAACCCCTGGCAACAGGCCTTTAACTAAAGTAATCCCATTTAGTAATGTGTTTGATTAGGAAAAATCCTAATGTGGATTCAAATTGTTAGCTACATTTGTACTCCTTCATTCCTCCCTGCTTGTTTCTTATTTGCTAAAGCCACAGCTGTGCAGAGTATAATTAACAGCCAATATTGGTCCAACTCAACTAAGAGCAGAACGATAAGACACTGACTAACATCTCGGACAATACATTTGAAGATAAGACAAAGCCATTGGAAAGATGCTGTCAGCTGTGTCCATTACATGTGTCACCCAACACTGCTGCCTTTATGATAGGGAGGAATCACATGGTGGCAGGTGGCAGAAAAATGACCTCACTCTATCCACATCTCATTCAATGGTACACAAAACCGACCATGTAGCACAGACACAAGATCTGCTCTGCAGTATGATGCAAAATGTTTCATACTTACATAATGCAAGAGGAGAAAGGTCATTTCAACTTACCATTTCTATATTTGGTCTTCTGTGTCAACACTGAGCAGGAATCAATAGTTTCAGGCCTAGAGAGAGACACAGAGAAATGCTGATGTAGGGCTGGATAACAGAATTGCAATACATCCCTGTCCTCTTGAAGTGTCCCCGTCCCCCGTCCCCCTCCCCATTGTGTTGCAGTGATAATGATCCCTTGTTTTCCTCAGTAAACCTAATAAGGTTATCTCTTCAATGTGGTAAATACCTGCACAGGAAACTGACCAAAGAGACAAGCTTCTCGCAGAGACCGCACATTCAGTAAGCCAGGAAAACTATTTAGTCACATTTCCTGTGCTGCTATGCAACATAGAAAGCAGCCATTCAGAAAGCATATGGGAACAGCTGCCTGATTATATTTCTCAATAATCACAGTGCAAAATAACAGTACTATGAGATCAAAGGACAAATGTTTTAAAAATGTAGACTTTGAGCTTTTCTACAGTTTCAATGCAGCACTGTTTGCTTAAAGACATAAGGAAAGCTCTCCCAAAATAGCATGCACAGTTTAACTTAATATCAGAATGAAGGTATGAGGGGGGGGGGGGCTGGCCTCAAGCCTCCACTGTTGGCCTATCTGCAGAGCCACACCCTTCTCTGAACCCCACACTACAGAATAGACTGCTCTAAGTAAAAATAAAAAGAACGTTTTAGTTGTAAATTAACTCTCTTTTGCATCCACAAATTAACTAAATAAAATTACAACTGTCTTCCAGAGTTTTACTGCTGTCTATAGTAATTAATTGCCACATCTAACGCTGGATCGTCAGCAAACCTTTCCCAAATCACCTTTTCTTCGGGCTTAAGAAGTTTTATAAATAATACTAAATATGGCTTACCTTGTGTGTGTAGGCAGTATCCGGTGAGAGTGTCCTGCTGCTCTGTCCCCGTTAAGCCGGTCTGTGTGCTCCTCCAGTCAGACTCGGGCAGTCCCGTTACGTGTCCTCTATGACGTCACGACTGCGGCGATCTGTCTCGCAGAGGTGTGTGTGAGAGAGATCCTGAATGTAACGGGAAGATGTCTTACAGTAAAGACATACTTCAAACGTGTGTTACGTGGTAACATCAGTAACCTAACGCACGGAGGCTGCGCAATTGTACGCACACGTGTTTTCTGCATTCTAGCACTTTGCTGCAAAGCGTGTACCCTTCTTTAAGAAAACATTCAAAAGCTATTTGCTTTAGCATCAAGGAAACCTTCACTTGGGGTTTGTTGAAGGCACTTTTCGCTTTGAATTTGTTCTGAATTTCTGAACTTTGTCACGTGACTCTGACTGAGAGTTATGTGATTTAAACAGCAGCTTGCCTGCTCTATTTCTGTCCTGTCGGCATCTATTCCAGTAAGAGGGGAATGGGAGGGGGTGGGGGGTGGCCATTTCAGCATTTGGGACTACAGAATTAAACATGATAAAAAATTAGACAAATCTTTCACATTGGTGGTAATGTGTGGAAACATACACTTTCAAGCAGTGGTGTAAAGTAACAAAGTACATTTACTCAAGTACAGTTTAAGTACAATGTTGTGGTACTTCAGGTTAGTGTTGTACTGTGAATATTTTCATTTTATGTCACTTTATACACCACTACATTTTGCAAGCCAATGTTGCACTTTTTACTCCCCTACACTTCTACAGCTTTAGTTACTAGTTACTTTTTAGAACAAATAAACATATCATTATAGGTAAAAAAAACCTCTAGCAGCACTATGGAAAATAATTGTAATCTAGTAATTTCATAAATATGATTCTTAAATGTACCATTATGCATAACAAGTTATTTTGGTACTTTAAGTATAATTTGATATCAATACTTTTGTCTGTCTTTGTAGTACTTCTTCCACATTTGCTTTTAAGTCTGGAAACAGACATTATTTAGAACTTTTTTTTTGAAGAGCCCCAACATTTATTATATGTGCTGGCTGTGGCTTTGGTGTTTGATGCAGATAGATTTGTGATACCTCAATTATCCTTGGTGACATTTTATTGAGTTTGCTGGCCGAAGGGTGGATAAGAGGTGACTTCCAGGAAGCACGGAGGCTTACATACGGCACAGTACCATGAATAGCAGAGGCATTACTCAATATGTTTAGTGTTTCATGTGACTGGAATCCAACCTGTGGTAATATCAATGTTTCACTGACACCCCTTGACCTCAGTTTACTGTAAGAACATGAAGGAATTATTTGAACCATCACTCTGTATCAACTGTTTGTGTTTATCAGGGAAATAGGGCTGTTTTTGACTTGTTCTTCCATATTCATATCATATTATTTGGCCTCATTTTCTCTCCGCCAGTGTTCAGAGTGAGAGGGGACCTCCCACCTCCGCCTATGAGGCACCAGTAAGTGTTGTACACTGACCTCTCCTGTTTTAAAATAGCATTGCACACTTATCATGAGAACCTGACTGTCAGGTGGGACATTTAAAAAGGCCAACCCAACTGTATTAAATTATAGACAAAAAAAAAATGAGTTATTAACATCCCCATGGGTTAGGAATTGAGATTATTTTAATTGAGATAATCCAGAACTATTAGAAATTGTTAAAACTTTTTTTTTAAATGGTTTGATTGCATCCATGATCTCACTACTGTTGTTTTTTTTTTTTTTTTGAACAATAAATGTTTTACATTTCCCAGCAATTTCTCAGAATCTATCATGTATTCTTTATTCAATACTCCTAATAATCTTTCACCACATATCAATGAATTAAAATAAAATCTTGTGAAAACAAAACAACTAAGTGAGCACAAAAGCATTTTTCACATTCTGAATCGGATTTGCTGTTCACAATTCTCACCCTGTGCCGTCAGTGCAATAATGAGCACATTATTATCCAAACTGGTGCTGAGTGAGAAAGGCGACTTTGTAAGTAATTCCAGTGGGAGGGTCACAGAGACTCGGAGTCTTGTATATATTGCAGTAAAAATCATGTTTCCTTCATCCAAGTCAACAGCACGGATATGTTTGCCTCTTTGCGCTGTTTTCACCACACAGTCACCAGCCACTCCTCGTGGGACTGAATACAAGGTAAACAACTTCTGTATCTTCTGAATTAAATGACCATCAGCCAGTTAGATTAAAATCTCTGACCTCTGCTTTAATTTCTGTGTATTTGAGTGAACTGTAATATGTATCTGTGATTTTTCTTTAATTGCACAGTAGACAGCGATAAATAACACATCAGTGATCATTAACTGAGCTTCACTGGGAAACAGATTAACCCTCTGATCATAAAGCTGCACATCACGTGTGTATAGCTGTTATTGAGTTAGGCATTACCCTACTGTTCCTCTGGAAACGGTATCTCAAACCCTGAGATCTGCAGATAGGCAGCCAGAGCTTTACATTTCTCAAAGGTACTTTGACCGTACACACAGGCTGCTTTCCCACTCGCCTCCTGTCTGCTGAAGGAGATGCCGAGAGGGATTATGTGAGCTGAAATACCCTGATGGGAGATCAGAAGGCGAAAGATACCTTTCAAAAAACAAGTGTGCAGCCGGCTATGAATGAAGCTTTGTCCTCCTCTGTTTCATTAACTCTGGCAGGCCGGCTCACACCTCCAAGTAGTGAAGGGGTCACGGCTCCTATTAGATAAGCACCAAAACTCCAACACAGAAACAGTGATAAGGTGTAACATATACCTGCATGTAAACACACTTTGAGAACAGTGTGGGATGACGTACCTCTGCATACTTCTATAATAAAAAACATGTTTTATTGAAAGGTGTCACATCAGATAGCAGGAATCTGGCTATGTAGAGTTGTTTTGTTTTGTTGCCACCTTCTGTTTGGGAAGGACACAATTCAAAGTCATAGACGAATATGAACCTTAAAGTCTTGGATTATCTTGAAGGCACAATCATGAAACAATTATGAAAGCCAAATCATCTCTCACGTATAATATGAGTCACATTTGAAAAATAATTAATAAAATACAAGACTGGTCCTCTTTAGTTTTCTGTGGAAGATTCCTAATTTCCTATTTGTCCCTCTCTCTCAGATATTTTAAATGGGTTGACTTATAATTCTTGTTTAGAAATCCCAAAAACAGTTTTTAGAGTCATTTACAAAAATAAAAATTGCCTTTTCATTTTAAAAAAGCAGGTAAACACAGGGAATAAAAACGATAAATCAATCTGAGAGGAGTAAATATCTTAGACATGATACTGCTGGCGAGGCGAGAACACCTAACTATTTTCTTTTATTGCCAAATTATAAACCAATCTGCATTCCTCTTACATTCTAACGGAAGTAATTGTGTAAGTAATTGAAGGTTGAGTAAAGTGCAGTTCTCGAGCAGGGCGTTGCTTTGCGCTGTGGGCGGCAATGAAAACTCCAAGCATCAGCAGAATCATATCAGCGGGGTGATAAAGAAGGGCATGTATAACGGAATAATGTGATTTAGGGGAATGACAGGTCCTATTAATGTAATTGTCTCTTCTAAGCACACCTGAGAAGGAAATACACAGAGGACGTGAGTGAATTCAGTCTTCTTTGACCCTAATGAACATTTAGTGGAATCTTAGTAAAACATGTGAGTAAATTCTTCTAATATAATCTTATAATCTTTAACAAATTGCAATATGTCCAAATCTCTATTGTTAATTGGACTTTGCCTTGATGAATAGATCCCTTTGTAACTGTTGCATTAACAACACATTTAGAGAAAATGTGTTATGCTTGAGAAAAGATGTTCTACTGAGGGGCTGACCTGACAATTATTCACTCTAAGGTTCACTGATTCGCCCTTTCTCCCCCACTCCTCTCCTCACTCTTTCTTCTTCATTCGCTACAGCATTTAACCTACCTCCCACCTGTCCCTTTCATCAGAATTCCCACATCTTAACATCCAAACCCAAAGAAGCATGGCGTGTGGCTGTGTGAAGTCCTTCCTGGGGAGTCTATCTCGGAGAAAGCCACTGGAGCCAGACGGGGAGCAGTCCACTTTTAACCGATGCCTCACCACTCTGGACCTGGTGGCCCTAGGCGTGGGCAGCACCCTGGGGGCCGGGGTCTACGTCCTGTCTGGAGAGGTGGCCAGAGACACTGCGGGACCCAGCATCATCCTCTCCTTCGGCATTGCCGCCCTGGCATCCATATTTGCTGGACTATGCTACGCAGAGTTTGGGTCTCGGGTTCCCAAAACAGGCTCAGCATACCTCTACAGCTATGTGACGGTTGGAGAGCTGCTGGCTTTCATCACTGGGTGGAATCTGTTACTCTCCTACGTCATAGGCAAGTTTGATACACTGCATAATATTTTGAATTAAATACCAAAAATAATATAGAAATAATAGAAATCTTGCCAAGTATATATGTCTAGTCAGAATATGTCTTTACACTCGATATAAGACATAATAACTGAAGAGGTAATGCAGTGAGATATAGGGTCTTGTTTTTAGACAATAAATCTTCAAGACTCTTGAAAACATCTTATTTTGAGTTGTATCTCAAATTAAACAAGTTCTTTAAGCTGCTATGGTTTTTGTAAAAGATGGCTAATCTTGTTTTAAAAAATAAATCTTACTTGATTTAAAAAACTAAAACAAATTCTTATTGGAAAATCACCAACCAACATCACAAAAACTGAAAACTTTTGAGTATTTCAGGTTTATTTTGTTATACCATTTACTGATCCGGGTAAGACATATGTTAGTAAGTTCTCCCAGCTAATTAAGATCTCCTTTATCTAAACATCCCATCTTATTTCAAGAAATCTAACCAAGCAAATCTTCACTTGTTCTATTGGCAGATTGTTTTACTTATTACAAGCGAAAACACCTTGTTTTCATTATTCTTTTACTTGATTTTGGAGCAGCATTTTTTCCAGTGTATTTAGTGATGAACGTTTCTTATAAGATTGTTTTGAAAAAAGAGTTGCTGGTATACACCAAAAATGTAGAGAAACAAAAATAATCTATGGATTTAGTCTATGGCTTAGTATTAATCCCCGGCTCAAACTTGTTATTTATACCCTCTAATAACATATTTTCCACTTATATAACTTGTTTCTCACAGTGCGAACATTGAAACTCATAAATGATCAACCATCAACATGACACTCTTTAAGACTCTGCAACCTTTTACCTCGTCACAAGACCATTTTTCCACAGCGGAAGTTTACTGTTCTTCAGACAAAACACAACTTTCATGCCACTTTCAAATTCATTACTTGAGTGATTGTAATTGTCGCAATTTAACCTCATGAACCAGGATTGTTGTTTAAATTAACTAAGTCATAAAGCGTTGAAGACGTAGGAACTATCACCATCAGTATTTTATGTTTATGACTACACTTAAATGGTGACTCAGGCTGATTAATGTATTGCATCTGTCACTCACTATCTGCAGGGACATCTAGTGTTGCTCTGGCATGGAGTGGGACATTTGATGACCTCATCGGCGGCGTCCTATCCAAATTCTTTGAAGCAAATGCAGCAATTGGCCTCCCGGGCCTGGCACCTTACCCAGATGTCTTTGCTGCTGGGCTAATCCTGATACTGTCAGGTAAAATTATGAAAAATATATCATTTGGACGGTAGTAGCAGTGCATTCAAAGAAAGTGACAATTACCATGTTTTCCATCAAGGTATCCTGGCATTTGGAGTGAAAGAGTCAACGTTAATAAACAAGATCTTCACAGTCATCAACATCGTGGTGCTGCTGTTTGTGGTCATCTCTGGATTCATTAAGGGGGACATCTCCAACTGGCAAATAAGTGAAGAGGCTCTGATAAACGCCACAGCATTATTCAAGTAATGTCAAAGAGCATAATATAGTCTGTGTTTGGGTGTGGGCAGGATCCTTTACAGTAATATTGCTCCCCTGGTTATCTCACAGTACATAAACACATAATGCTTTCTCCTAAATGCAGCAACTTAAGCTCTACTGCCAATGTGACAAGCATATATGGAGAGGGTGGATTTTTCCCCTATGGCATTGGTGGAACGGTGGCCGGAGCTGCAACATGTTTTTATGCATTTGTTGGATTCGACTGCATCGCTACAACAGGTAAGAGGACAACGTCTACCTCTAAGAGTCCAATGTGATTAGTATACTGTAAGGTTAGATATGGTAAGATATATACCTGTATAAGATCCTTTACCATAAAAATACAAGACAAAATTGTTCCATTATCTTATGTATTTTTTAAATTATCCATGTTGCCTTCATCATGGCAAGGATTTTGCTCACTGGTGTCGAAGATGGTTCAGTTGTTATCATCTGACCTCAGTAAACTGATAACAAATGAATCATCACTGTAACCCTGAGAAAGCGCTGTCTGATGAAGGTCATCCGATGTGACTACACACTATAAACATTTTCCTTTAAGTGGAAACAGGAAAAAAACGTGTTTGTCATTCTACCAATTGTCATATTAATGTGATTGTATTATTTTACTGTCATGTAACCCCAAACAACTGGAGGAGGAATATAATTTAAGGTTCTTTGTTTCTTTCTTCGTAGGCGAGGAGACGAAGAACCCCCAGAAGTCAATCCCTCTGGGCATTGTGGCCTCACTCGTTATCTGTTTTGTCGCCTACTTTGCTGTGTCTGCTGCTCTTACCCTGATGATGCCTTACTACCTGCTCGATGAAAAAAGCCCCCTGCCAGTGGCCTTTGATTACATTCGTTGGGGTCCAGCCAAATATGTTGTGGCTGTGGGGTCGCTGTGTGCCCTGTCCACCAGGTAAAAATGACTGGGTGTAAAGTCTGGGTAATGGGGTCATTGGAGAAAACAATGTAGGTCTATGGAAAACAAGAGGTTACACTTGTTTTTTAGTCGTGCTCGCCACAGGGTAATTTGGACAATCCACCACTTGGCAATCCATTCAACAACAGTCGAATGGATTGCCATTCAATTTAGTGCAGGGATTCATTGTCCTCATAGTGACTCTAGTGATCCCCCACTTTTCCTGTTGAGCCATCACAAGGTCAAACATTATGGTTTTGAGTGAAATGTCTCCATTGACATTTGCAATTGGATAGATCCCCATGAAATGTGATTCAGACATTTATGTTCTCCTCAGGATGATTTGTAGTAACTTCATCAGGTCAACAATTCTCTTCATCTGATACTTGGGTAATGACTTCATACCTACAACACTAAAGATATTCCTGATGTTTGCATGCTTACACTTAACCAAGGATGGTAAACATTATTCCTAATTAACATCAGCATGTTCAGATGTCATTGTGAGCATGTTAGCATGCTGACATCATTATTTTTCTTAAATACAACCTCACAGAGTTTCTAGCATGGCTGTAGTGTAGACTCATCTTTAGTTTTACTTGTTTTTTCCAGATTAAAACTGATACTAATAATTACTATGTAGCATTATTCTAAGCATTTGAAACGGTCCTGGTACTAAAAGCCTTTTGATGAGTGTTGACTGAGCCTGTTTGCATTGTTATCTCCAGCCTGCTGGGTTCGATGTTCCCCATGCCCCGGGTGCTGTTCGCCATGGCAAGAGATGGCCTGCTTTTCCATTTCTTGACCAAAGTCACGGCCAAGGGCAGTCCTGCTTTAGCAACCATATCATCTGGATTTGTTGCAGGTACAGATGTTACAGCTGTAAGTTTCTAGATGCTAAAGTGTTTGGACTAAAAGTAACTCTTAATTCTCTTATTGTCATCTCCAGCCATCATGGCGCTGCTGTTTGACCTGGAAGCATTGGTGGAAATGATGTCCATCGGCACTCTGTTTGCCTACACACTCGTGGCTATATGCATCTTGATACTGAGGTATATTCATTGTATCTGCTTCTTCTCAACCAGGGCTTTATCTAGAAAAACTTAGCCAAACTTAATTTATGTTTCATCTTTATTTTTTTTTTAAATCAAGATACCAACCAGATCCATCGGAAGACTCAGACCTACAAATCATAGAGACAAACAACAAGTTCAGCCTCTTTAATCCTCCATCAACCCCTAACTCATCCACCTCCAGAAGAGTCACCATCCTGACCATACTGTCTGGTACGAACGGCAAACATGAGTGCCTTTTTATATTTTAGGCACTTTCCTTTTCTTTACCCCAAAGTTAATGCTTTTGAAAAGTCTTTGTTCCTCTGCTCCACGAACTGATCACTCTTTTTCATATTTTTTATCCAGTTGCATGTTTGGTAGCACTTTGTGTCATTCTGAGCCAAGCATTGGACGCTCTGACCAATTTGGAAGTATGGAGTCTGGTGGTTGTATCCATCCTCGCTTTTATTGTGCTGTTTAGCACTTTCCTCATCTGGAGGCATCCACAAAATAGCTCCAAGGCATCCTTCATGGTGAGAACATTTCAATTGTGTATCCGAGAAACTAGACACATTTTGTGCATACATTCTAGTTAACATTAATTAGAAAATATATTAATCTCTTCTATTTTCTGCTCACAGGTGCCTTTACTCCCTGCTTTGCCGTTAGTGAGTGCATTCATCAATGTATACCTGATGGTCCAGTTAGGTGGAGAAACCTGGATACGATATGCTATTTGGATGTTAGTGGGTAAGTATATATCTCTGCTTGAAAAGTAAAGTTATTCTATTGAGTTATTCTCTGAACTGTAATGACCCACCTTTCTCTCTCCAGGGTTAGCCATCTATTTTGTCTACGGTATCCGATATAGTGTTCAGAGGAAGCGTCTGATGGGCACCCAGCCAAGGATTGAAACTGTCAGCGGCCAGACAGACATGGACGTCATTAAAGAGGAAAAATTCTAAGCACAGCTTAATAGCGGAAATACATTAAGATGTTTCCGTGAGTAACTGCTTTAAGTGTGAAACAACTGTTAAACAGGCTTATCTGATCCTGCATTGATACATATCTGCAACAGGTGTTCAGTGTTTTGATGCAGAGAAATAGACAGATAGGCCAACTTGTTAACTTTTATTCTTCATTATGATGGAGTTTGTAATTTATCTAAATATTGTCGTTGCCAGCATTGCTTGATGTATTTCTGGATCTGTATAAATGGCCTGTTGTCTTGGAGCCTCTTAATCTACTCTCAAAGTAGTTTACACCTGTGTTTAAAAACAAAAAGGGCTCACACTATGTTCAGTTGATAATTACCATATTATTACTTTGACGACAAGTTTACATTTTTCATATAAATTGTAAAGTGTAGAGATTGTAATTGTATACAATTCTAATTATGACTATGAATAGCAAAACAATATTTTTTTATATAAGATACAAACTTGTAAAATGTAATATCTTTTTTTGCCTGTTTCAAGATGTAATGTATTACATGTCTGTTGTTTTAAAGTGTATATATGGAAACTGTACATGTATTCTAATTAAATATTTTAAATGTATTCCTTAATGAAAAATAAAGAATCCAGTTTTAAGGCGACTGCAATCTGGAGTTCATTTTCTGCAGGGCTTGTTAATTTAAAAAAAAGTCCAGTTCCCCTTGCAATCTTAGATAAAGATCTGGAGTTCAGTGAGAACAAAAGGACCTTTCATGGAAGCTTACCTGTTCATGTTCAAGACTGTCGCTCAAATGCAGGGTTTACATAGTTCTCACTGAGAACAGCATTCTGTGGTTTTAATCAAACATGCAAAATCCTTTTTCTAGAAACATTTAAATTCATATATTGGTTGTAGTTTATAATAAAATCATGTTTTTTTAACAAAATTGTTCACAACAGAAAAACTGCACCAAAACACGGCAATAGTAATACCAAAGATACATTTACTTAAAAAGATAAATCTCAACATAGATGATAAGTTGATCATATTTTTCTGTTAGATCTTTCTGACTCGAAAGCTAGTCAAAGCTTTTTCTTTACCAGTAGAACAACAATCAGTAGGACAAAGGGTTTGTTGGGCACCAAATGCTTTTATTACCTCACCACAGACTTCATTCAGGCTGCTTCAGAGGGCCAGACTCATGCTGCTCATACACTTCCAGTCCAGCAGCTAAGCAAACAGGGGCCTCTGTCTCTGGACTCTCATTGGTCCGGACATGCTTGAAAGCTTCCATTGAGCCAGTTAGGAGGAATTTGGGGTACTAATGCCACTCTCAGGAGGAGGAATTTTTGCGATTCTGGTAAACAGCTGAGCTCTCACTTTGCGAGCTCTGCCCTCCTCCTCTTCTCTCTGGATTCTGCAGTACTGTGTTGAACTGCATGAACCAACAAGCCACTTTGATAATATTCCACTTATCAATCATGCCTTTGGAGAACTTGTTTGGATCAAAGGGGAAGCTGGTGCTGAGCGCTCTCCTTGTTTGTGCTGTCATCCTCGAGTTAGGTAAGTGATTTGATTCACTTCAGTTCTCTGAACATGTGTTCCTAGAATCACTAAGGAGGGGACATTTCTGTTGCCCTTAGGCATAATGGCCTACTCTAGGAGTTTACATGTTGTTAAAACCATTGATCCACCATGATGCCATTTGGCACATCAAGATAAAACTGTTATCCCTTGATTCGTATCATTAACAATTGCCGGTATCCTTATTTAGCAATGGTGGTATAGTGGTGAGCACATGTTTTCAAAGCAATAAACCAAGGTTTGATTCCCGGTCATTGTAACATTTTCACGAAATGTCCTTGCTGGGAATCGATTAAGGTATCTAATCTTATTTGTGGACTATTCTTGCTTCATTTACTGTGTATACTGTGTAGCTTATTGTCAAGAAGAGGCCCAACAACAGAAGATTAATCCAGGAAGGAAGCCAAAGCCGAGCATTACCAAACTTGGGAGGTCAACAAACAAATCGCCCAGAGCTGTAACAGCCAAACCAAAGATCAAAACTACACCTGCAGCTCCGGCACAGACCTTCCTCACACAGGTAGGAAACAGCACGAATGGTGTCCAAGGAACGTTCAGTAAAACAGAGAGAAATTACTGCATCAGTTTATACATTAACTATGTGTTTTCATATCTGACACATAAAGGTGCTAAACAGAGGGAAGTTTAAAAAGGTGGTAGACAGTATAAGTGTGCAGTCAGGAGACACCTTGGAGCTGAGGTGCAGGGGCAAACCTGTGCAGTGGAGCGTCCCAAAGTACCTGGAGGAGGATGATGAGGGAAGGCTCAGGTCAGCTAAGCAGCAAATACATCTTAAATATTAATGCAATTATCCTCCTAAGTCAGTACGTTTTCTGACTTTCCTCTTTTGGCTCTGCAGTAAGGTCCAACAGGAGCGATATGGCGTCCTGACGTTGGTCAACACTACGGGTGCAGACACAGGGGAGTTCAGCTGTTATCCGATGTACTGTGAAGACACAGACTGCAGGAAGGAGTATGACAAAGCTGTCAAAGTATTTGTCTTCTTTCCAGGTACAGTGAATTTTAATTGATTCTTACACATACAATCCTCACAACTGCAGGCCCCTAATTTATTTGACTGCTACTCTTCACGTTATCTTGTCTTAAATCGGGCATCTTCTCACGGTTCCAATCAGATCCACAAGAACTATTTGTCCCGTCGGCTGACTACTACGAGGCGATCCAGCTGAGAACCAACTGGCCTACTCTCCTCCCCTGCCAGGTGACTTCACCCCAGGCCAAAGTGACTCTGCACCGTGAGTTTCCTCCAGTTGAGGTGGCAGTGGACGGGACAGAAATCTCCTTTAACGTCAAGAGGGGCTTCACCATTCATCGCCCCCGGCCTCATCATGCTGGAGCCTTGTTCTGTGTCGCCAGTCTGGGCAACCTGAGGCAGAGCTCCACCAAGTACATGCTCATCTATGTTAACTGTGAGTGCTTCCACACAGTTGTCCAAAACCTTAACTGTGAATTCATTTGCACCAGAAAGGAAGGCAGGCAAATGTTGTCCAATATATTTGTACATTTAAAGATAATTGCAACCATGAGCTACAGAGAGTCCCAAGTCCATCTAACTTGCCTGATGGGGCAGTAAGTAACAAGCGCTAAAATGATGGTCAAATTATTACAAAAGCCATAATCACAAAAATTGATAGACAACGATTTTGACAAACACTTTTTGTAACGTTTTATAAAGCGAACACCCAAACATATTTGTTTACTCCTATTCTACGGTAAGGAACTGCAACTTTTCTTGTTTTACAGAATGTATGTATGACTCTTTCAATACTTACCCATTTACTCTTTGCACATTGTCTTTTAGTGTATGCAGCTTGTCTAACTCCGATAACCTCAACTGTTCATACACAAACTATACATTGCCTTTACTTCAGCCGACACTAAAGCTAAATAAAATCCTCAGTTCAAACAAGTGAACTGGCATTAATTTCTATTGCGATTTTAATTTCCAGACCATTTTGTTCAAATATACTTCTACTTCCACTTGTACATGAAAACTCTTTTCTGCAATCTTGTTGTCAGATGATAGGCGACTTCAGTCAGTTCTAATACTTAAATTAACACTTAAACTTTATTCAGCACTTCTATTTTAACTACTCATTCAACATTTTTAAACCTATGTATTTTTTCTTCCTGCCATTTCAGTATTCTATCTTTTAAGAACAACATTTTCAGCAGTACTTCCACAATACATTTTAATTTCTGAGCTAAAAGTAACTATTTTTATGGCACTTGTTGCTGACTGTCTCTTTTTACAAACTTGTAAACTAAGATTTTCTCGAGAAAAACTGATCAAACAGGCAGAACATGCAGGGAGTAGTACTCAGTTTAATTAGTCAGTATTTAGTTGTTGTTTGGTTACTTATCACTGATAAAACTTACTTACATTCCACGTTTTGCCATCAGACCCCATGGCTCCCCCTGCTCCAGTGATCCAGGCCTCGTCCAGCTCAGTGACTGTGGGGGAAAATCTGCGTGTCAGCTGCTCTGTGGTGGGGGAGCAGGACGTGGCTGTGGAGTTCACCTGGGATTACCCAGGACAGCAGGTCAGACACTCAGGGAGACAGTCATCATTACAATATTTTTTATTTAAAACTCTACAATATGGCATGCTTGCTATACTATACATTTTAGTTATGTACATCCTATGTCATAATCTTTGTATTTATTGCTTGTCTAGTACTAGTTAAGAGGCCTCTGACCTATGGACTACAGAGCATCCAGCTATCTATTGATCATTTATTAAAAATGTTCTGGTTTCTTGTGTTGTTTGCAGATTGGGAGGCCTCTGTATACTCAGGACAGCATCAGTCCGGTGGGTGGAGGAGCGGCCCGACAGCAGTCCCAGTCTGTCCTCCTGGTGGATGAGGTGCGGGACGTGGATCAGGGAACATACACCTGCACCGCCCAGAACCTGCAGGGAGCCAAATCAGTTTCTACTACTGTTAAAGTGGTGCCCAAAAGAAACAAAAACCATAAAAATTAGATGAGACGGTGGAGATCAGGAGCACCATTTTGCTTTGTCAAAAGTACTGAACAGTATTCAATCAGTCACATATCAATATATAAATACAACAAACATCATCTTCTCTTTCTATTGCTGTATCACTGAAGCCTAAAAATTAAGAGAAATGTTGTTGTTTAGATTTAGATGAATGTATGTAAAGCGTTGTGTATTAAGCAGATTGTGTTTTCTAAGTTTTATATACACATTGTTACCTGTCTTTTTCTACTTTTTCTTATTGTGCATTACCCTGCCTTTTTATTCATATAAAATCAAAATAAACATTATTATTATTATTGAGTTATGAGTCTTTTCTGTGTGTGAGAAATGGTATCCATAAACATAGCTTGATTCTAATTTCATAATAGTGTGATATACGAGGTAATAATTATCTTACTAATTATAATTATTAACATTAGACTGTGAATGGTCACTTATTTTTCATAAACACCATCCTCTGGTAAATTTGGCATTTTAAATTAAGAATTTGGACAATAACAATAATGTAAAAATGTTCATACACCATGAAACACTATGTCCTTTATCTTGAAAATCTGAAATGATTGGTCAGTTAGTCGTCAAATGGACACACACATTGTTTGCCATTTTAACAAACAAACATTTTCTCATTCCAGCTTCCTAAATAGGATTTCTTCATTTTTATATTTTGTACGTTCACTATATTTAGGTTTCTGATTATTGTTCAGGCTTAACAAGACATGTGATGGCACAAGACTTGTGGTGCACATTTTTCAGTAATTGATCATTAAAATAATACTGAGTGGCAGCCTTGCAGAAACTATAATGATATTTCCCTCAGAGGAATACTGTAAATAGCAATTAGACAGTTATTACTATTTTAGGGGGCATAGTGGCAACAGTTTGATGATGGGGCCCTGTTGACCCCCACCATTGACCCTGTGGTAGTGCTCATTGAGTATGTTGCACACAGCACACTACATAGGGCAGCTTCATTATGTGCTCGGAGACCAACCAGCACTATGAAAGAACATTAAAAAAAGCAATAATTCTACACAGACTGAGGTTATTTGTGTGTCCAAGTTAGTGTGTAATAAACAATATACATCCATATGTACCATGTGAGCATATTTCACAAGTGAAAGCACAACGAAGGGCTGCTTGTTAGCAAATTTGTAGGGGGCGCTATAGTTTCAAGTTTCAGTTTCAAGGTTTTATTGTCATTGAAATTAAAAACGTAGGTCACAGGCTCCTCCAACAGTGCAACATATAGGCTATATAGGACATAGAACAAATCTAACAGATAAAATAGTGCAAGAATGTTTTGATATGTACAAGTTAATAAAAACAAAATAGAATAGAATATAAATAGCGCAAGAAGAGTCTATGCACAAGTACATGGAATTATATATTAGGCTAGATAAATAATCTTGAAGTGCAAACAGATGAATGTTTGCATGTTATTAAAAAAAGTTCAGGTGTTTAATAGTATAAAGAACCATTTAGCTTGCACCAATTAAGACACCTTAAATAAAATAAATGTTCACAAGTCCTGAGAAATGTGGAAAAAACCTCCAGGATTTAACATGCTAAGGCTATCAATCAGCATCAAGCAATTTCAATGTGCTGCACTACGACTCTGTCAGTTATCGGGCCCTAATAATGAAATATATAAGTTGATGTTGCACCACAACTGGTCAATATATCAAACCCCAATTGACAAATAATTAATGTGGGACTTTTTGCTTATGTGGTTCACCTACATGCCTAATCGCTAGATGGCGGTGTCCCCCTCCACAACCCGAAGTGTGTCCGTCCAGCCCAGCCACAGGGGGGACAGACTAGACACATGCTTCCCCGCCTCTCATGTTTCCTCTCACTCTGTTCAAACCTCCGAGAGGGAAAAGAGACAGTCTGCGCTCCTCTCTCTGCACGCAGGCTGATCGCTGTCTGCTGCCCTGAGTCCTGGAAAGTATCCTGCGGAGCCACGTAAACGCCGTTTCCTTACTTAAGCAGCGAGAGACCAAACTGCAGCAGAGTTCCCGTGCTGCTCCGAGAGATGTCCTGCGTGCAGAACATGGTGAGCGGCGCCAACTTGTTTCAATTCTGTCCCTGATCCGCTTTTTCCTGCACATGCAGCGCTGCAGCTAGTGTCAGTGCATGGTTTGTTGTGCATCTTGAAAATGGTTTGTTCAAAACTTTCTGCAGACTAAACCTGAGAAATAAACGTACTACTTTACTTTGTTCACCATGTAAAGTAAAACCCTCAACTGGATCATGACTTTAAATTGTAGGCTATACTTACAATTAGTTTTCACTGGCTACTGACAGAGTGTGTCTATGTATGTGTTAGTGAGTGAAGAAAAAGGAGACTGATGGATGAACAACCATTTATTTCCTGTCACTTTGCAGCTCTGGTGGTCTCCACTGACTGCAGTGTGTTGAGTAGTGTTTGGCCTGTAAATGTTTGGGTTGAAGCTCAAACTCCAGGGTCTCTTTTGATGCACCGGAGTTTGGGGACAAAAGCTGTTCTGTGTGTGAAAAAGCTTGAGTGTGTGTGTGTGGAGGGGGAGATACTGACCCAGTCTTTGGGCTGTTGTCGTGGAGACCAGAGGCCACAGGTGACCTCTGACCCGAGGACTCTTGGAGCGTTGCAGGAAGAGTCCTTTGAGTGTGGTGATGGTGGGTGCCTGCTGACGTAAGTGAAGGAGATAGTCTGACAATAGCTGTGTGAGCTGTTGGAGGCTGCGTGGAAACCATCCCTGTAATTTAGGAATCATAGAATAATTGAAAGAGGTGATAGCGGGTGATATACTGCCAGTGCCGGTGTGACTGATCTCTGCATGGCAATCACGGAGACAGCTCAAGTATTGTTTAGGGTTCAAGTCACCGCACAAAAATGCATTTCTCCTTCTCATCCAGCCCTCTTCTCTATGACACAGAGGTGACTGAGAGACGAGATTTTGCAATAAGGTCTCCTTCATCCCCAATGCAAAAACAAACAAAACAGATTAAATAGTGCAGTGTTAGCTGGAGGGGTGTAAGGTCAGGATTGACTGCAAGGTTTAAAGTGGCAGTCAACCCAAATCAATCACAAACAAAATTATATTTTCTTCTGTTTCCTTCAGTTTTGTGTGAAGAAATTTTGAGTTCATTTTTAATGAGACTTCGAGCAACTAAGTAAAATGGGAATAAGAACAATTTATTTCTGCCTGTAAAGAAAGCACAAAAAGTTGACAGCACAACTTGTGATGTTGTTGTTTTGAACATTTTAGAGAATTTTGATGTCAAGAAATTTCAAAAATGTTTAAAGAATTGAAATTGATTATTGCATCATTATTCGCCTTGGGATATTCAACCAAAAGTACCCGTGATTTAATCAATAAATCCAATCTGTTAGCTAAAAGCTTATTGGATTTCTTTGACAACAACCTATTAGCGCAGTCTGTCTCTCTGCTGCTCTTCTCTCAACAGAATCAACAAGGCAGCTGATGTGATGTCTTCGTTCAGCTGTTTGAGCTCCCAGGAGGTGTTTGTGTGTGTGGGTGTGGGTGAGACTCCTTAAAGGACTGACAGCTGATGAAACACAAATTCTGCTGATCGTTCAGATGTCTGCTGACCATTTGCTTCGTGTTGACTAACCCAAGTGGAGGAGGATTTGAACTCCTCTCCATTAAGCACCCATCAAGTTTGAACAAAGGTGCAGCAACTAAATCCTTTATAATTCCACCATCACCAATGTGAGCTACAGAACAAAATGTCCTTCTAGTTGTGTAGCATGTAAGTGCATTGCAGGTCAGTCATGCATACGACAGTCTTGCAGATGGCGTAGCGAGGAGAGCGCAGTCATAATGGTTGGTAGAGATTTACCCTCAGGCCAGCCAGCTAATCAAACACTAATCAGCCCTTTTGAGTTTGGTCTGTCTCCCCTACTCAACACTATTTCCTCAGATTCTCCTCCCCTTTCACCCTATTTCCTCCTAATCTTGGGCTTATCCCTATTCTCACCCTCCTGTCTGCACTCATCTCATAGAGTCTTTATAGGCAACGCCATGCCTGATCTCTCTGAGGAGAAAGTGTTGTAGTTTTACACTTAGAGCTTTCACTCCTCATTCATCCCTTTGCCAGTGGCAGGTCTGATCCGCTCTGTGGGCCGTCTGTCGCTGCGATTAGGAAAATCACCGTGGGGCTTGGCCGGGCCAGGCGTGTCAGGCCCACTGCCCGGACTCTGCCACTGTTTCACATAAGGCTGTTTAGCTCAAAGCAGGCTCAGTAAAGGATTAAAGTTTGCATGCAATAATGTAAGTAGAATCAACATGTTTGACCTTGTTTGGAAAATATTGAAGAAATAAAAGTTCCTTTGTATATCTGCAATAGATAAGTTACATTACATTACATTGCATTTAGCTGATGCTTTTATCCAAAGCGACTTACAATAAGTGCGTTCGACCGACAAAATACAAACTTGAAGAAAACAGAATCATATAAGTACATCAGGTTTCATAGAGCTAAAACATTTCAAGTGCTACTCAACTGGCTTTAGATAAGCCAGTCCTTTATTAGTATATAAGTGCTTTGTTAGTAATTCTATCGCTCGAAGTGGAGTCGAAAGAGATGAGTTTTCAGTCTGCGCCGGAAGATGTGTAAGCTTTCTGCNGTATTTGGTTTCCACCACAGTATTTACATGGATATAAGCCCCGCCCCCTCTCCAGCGCGTCCTGTTTGAATGACAGGAGTAAACACAGCTGACAGCCGTCACGGCTGTCAGCTGTGTTTACTCCTGTCATTCAAACAGGACGCGCTGGAGAGGGGGCGGGGCTTATATCCATGTAAATACTGTGGTGGAAACCAAATACGACCAAATTAAGCTATTTTACCGTGATTTAATTGTAATACACGTTTCAAAATGATGCCGAAGTAACTAAAGTCTTTGATTGCACTTCAAGTCTAAAGTTTACATTTTAATTGTTTGGCACTAACTTTTCCTCATTGATGTTTTATGTTTTACTTAGTTATGTTTTACTCTCCTTTTCATGCTTATTGATGTTACATCACTGCTAGTGCTACCTAAAACAGAAAGTGCATTTTTATACTGAGAAACTGTGCCTTGAATATTTTATTTAGCAAGAGAGTGCACTTTACTTGGTGAAGAAACCAGTGTTAACGTTTGTTGTGTAGGGTGTAGGCCAGGCGTGGCCAACCCGCGGCTCTTTGCCTAGTTTAATGCGGCTCTTCAGTTCATATCGAATTTTATATGTGTGAGTTTGGGGGAGAGACACTGACTCCTGACTATTGTTGCACGGTGTACCGATACTTTAAAGGTACCGCGAT
>NW_011362915.1:0-8312 GCF_000735185.1 Notothenia coriiceps | reverse complement strand
AAAGTAGAAGTACTCAGATCTTGTACTTGAGTAAAAGTAGAAGTACTCAGATCTTGTAGTGAAAGTAGAAGTGCTCAGATGTTGTACTTGAGTAGAAGTACTCAGATCTTGTACTTGATTAAAAGTAGAAGTACTCAGATCTTGTAGTGAAAGTAGAAGTACTCAGATCTTGTAGTGAAAGTAGAAGTCCTCAGATGTTGTACTTGAGTAGAGGTACTCAGATATTGTACTTGAATCTCAGCCCTTTAACATCCTTGTCATCTGCCCCTAAAACCTTTTCCTCCCCTGTTTCCATTCATCCCTGCCTGTGTTGTTGTGATCTACAGTATGACAGGGATTCGGCTTGAGAAATGGCTGTGGTGCACTTGAGCTGATGGCCTATTCATTTTCTCCCTTCAGGCCATTAGATACACGCTGTCAACAGAGCTTTACGCAGACAACAAAAGCGATGGGTCGATCAAAGCACTGGGCTGAGGCACTGCGCTAATCTGTATGAGATACTAATAGAAAGTGCAACACCTGCTATTACTCCTTTCAGGCCTGTGGTCCCACTTCACTTTCGATTGAAGGTGGTTTCAATATAACTGGAAGGTTTGTTTTGGAAATGGCCCATAACTCTGTGGTTGTTTTGAGGATCACTTTGGGTGTGATGAGGTCATGAAATTATTTTTTTTGCATGAAAAAGCATTTAACACTTGGGTGTGTGCAACGGCTGCATGCCAGTAACAATGGCTTGTAGTGAACATATTGAGTTTGATGTTTGTCACAGAGTCTTTGCATTGTCTTCAGAGTCCGATCCACTCTCTGGCCTAATACACCTGTAGTGTGACTATAGGTCAGCTTCACACAGCAGCACCGTAGGCAGGCCCATCATGTTTTTTTTTCCATTAGCTCAATCAATCAATCATTGTTTTTATATAGCCCAATATCACACATTTTACATTTGTCTCAGTGGACTTTACCACTTGTACAGAATATGAATATGACACCCTCTGTCCTTGGACCCTCACATCGGACAAGGAAGAACTTCCAAAGAAACCCCACAGTTAATGGGAAATGGAAGAAACCTCGAGGAGAGCAACAGAGGAGCAATAGATTGTGTGTGTTAATTAAAAAGATAATACATTTAAGACATAGGCACATTAGTGCAGATGCTGGAGAATGCATGTGTCTATACATTTTCAAGGTGTTCTCCAAACTGTTATGGGATGGGTGTGACCTTCACTCAAAGAATAACTCAGCTGCCATCACAGAAATGCATAAGCTTCTGCAGGTCTATTGGAGTGTGTTTCCTCTTTGCTCAGCATACCTCAACTCACCTAAACATCTTTGGGAAGACTTGAAATCAGAAGAGATGAGTCAGGCGCTTTTGGAATGCTAGAAAAACAAAGTGGTCGGTACCATAATTATAGCCATCAAATGGCATTCAAGGGTCAGATACAACCCCCCCCAAGGAAAAGAATCACCTCTAGTTGTATATCCTAAATACTAAAGATCTGTATCTCATTTGATTATTTGCTCCCTTAGTTTACCGCAACCACGACAAGAAGAAGAGCCACAAGTACGAGTTGTCCAAATCCCGGATGAGGAAAAAGGCAGGGGGGAGGGACAAGGAGGGGGGAGGAGGCACAAGGCGAGGGGGCAGCCGGGTGTCCAGCCAGCGTCCATCACGTTCCCATAGCGACGAGGAGGAGGACGAGGGAGTGCCGGCCAGCTACCACACGGTGTCATTACAGGTTAGTCAGGACGTAAGTACCACAGCAGTCTCTACCTGTCTACCTCTCATGATGGAGGCCCAGCTTCTTGTTTCAGGGGGGGGATTTAGCTTCATTTAGCAGATCTAAAAGGATTGATTCAAAGCAGTTCTCTGCTCAGTGGCTTTGTAAACAGAGCTTTAGGTGAATATGGTCGTAGCATCAAGAGGTTTTTGGGAAATTAAAAAGCTTTGGCTCACAGATGGACCTCTACGGCAGGTGTACATGTCTATAATGAAAGAATTGAAAATGTTGCATATTTAATCTTTCATTAGAGCAGTCAAAATAGCTTATACAACCATGTCATTATTTGAACAGAGCAATGCACCTGCCTGACAGTATCCCTGTCGTTTCTGGTGTGGTGTTGGGTTGTGTGTGAATGTAAGGCTGGACAATGATACCAGTCAAGAGTATTGTTATCATGTTGCCATTATAATTATTTTCAGACAGTTATTAGTTATAAAGGAATTCTGAATAAATTATAATTCTGAAAACAGTTTAGAACTGATACGTAACTCTGTATATCTTTACTTTGATACATGCAGTCTTTAATTGATTAGTAGCTAATACATAAAAGGAGTAAAAGTTCAACTGATTGTAAGAAAACACATACAATATGTTCAATGACCCAGATGTTTGAAGGGCTTCATAAATCATTTGTGACTGACCCCATGCATGTTTGTTGTAGTAAATGATTAAACCTGAGACTTCAGTAAGCCTAGTCTTCATGTGTCTCTATACATTTAGACCTAAACTGTAGATATCTAAAGCCAAACGTGGAGTTATTGTAAACATTGGGGTGTGTGTATGTTTGGTTCAGCTTCTGGATCTGATGCACACACTGCACACCCGGGCTGCCAGCATCTACAGTTCCTGGGCGGAGGAGCAGCGCCACCTGGAGGCGGCCGGCCGGAGGATCGAGGCGGACTCTCAGACTCTGTGGAGCAGCTGCTGGTGCCCGCTGCTGCAAGGTATGCTAACAGACTACACGCTAACACAGGCTACAAGCTAACACAAGCTACGCGCTAACACAGGCTACAAGCTAACTGCTTTGGAGCTCCTGGTAATAATACCTCACTGGAGCTGTTAGTGCTCATTTATTTCAAACTAACAAATATTGCCAGTCTTAAAATGTTTACTGTTTAAGCGTATTTCCTGTTGGGTTGCAGTGATATACTGGTTTAGGGTAAAACCATAGTTTAACTAATTGAAGATTAGCAAACCATGCCCATTTGATTATGTGTTAGATGTACACTGATTGTATATAATAAATAAAGGTTGAATATTAGGTGTGAAAAGGCCAAGATTATATATGAGATGGTTATGAGTATAAAAAACAATATAATAATGAATGTGGCTGATATTGTTTTCTTAGCGTTATGACAACATATTCAACAAGTTTTAAAGTAGGTTACTCAAATAGTTTTTGAAGAAGTGTGACTTATATATCTACTATGAAAGAAAATTAATAATAAAAATGTAACTTCTCTGTTCCCTGTGATTGGTACACTATGTAGTTACTTCTTACTTAACTTAAAGGTGGGGTAGGTAATTTTGGAGAAAACAGCTCGAGTGCGCTACAATTTGAAAATACACAGCCGGAAAAAATCTGCCACTTCCTTACAGAGCCCCTCCTCCAACACACACGAACGCACACATGACCAATGAGGGCACGAGATAAGTTTCAGGGTTCGTAGGGGTGGTGGAAATCCTTTGTACGAGGTGTTTTCAAGGTTTGAAAAGTGCTTGAATTTTGGGAATGGTTCTTGAATTTGGGATAAAGTGCTTCGAATTGTAAATACTTTACTTCGCTTTTTAGATTAAAAGAAAATAAAGAAGTTGGAGCGAGCTTAATTGCTTCTCTTTTACATAAAACAGCTCCGCTCCGGCCTTCCCCTATGCGCGTGACCTGCAAGTGTTTTTGTTACGTGTGACCTGGGCATTCTGATGAGTGATAGATGACAGTATGCCAGGAGGTTGCCGTTTCGAGGGTCAAGCCCACGAGTAGCCTCCTGCAAAGTTTGAAAAAAATAACGATGGGAGAGTCTGCGCTGACGAGCCACATGAAAGGTACGCCGTAGTAGAGCATTTTAGATTAGGCTAACGTTGCATGTACGTTGCCTATGTTAATATGTGCGTTGCAGTCGCCATCCTGTGGTGTTCAGAGGATGAAGCACTCACTGTTGTAATTCAACCCAGTCTCACGGCATTTCGTGTTATAGTCACGAAATATAATATATTGATTCGACACAGAGCGATTTTGAAAGCAATGTATTTCTACTGGTAGTATGTTTCGTTCCCAAACCAAATGTGACTTGCTCTATCGAAATCAGTCACATTGACCCGAAGACACATTTTCGTTTATTACTGGTCTGGGGAAAGCTCGCGAGTATGTGTGTGTTTGTGTATTTTTTTGCATTTGTGTGTGTGTGTTTGTGTACCGGGGAAACACTCACAAGAAACACCGGCTGTTGTTATGCTTGCTGTGAAGTTAAGTTACTCCGTTCTCCGCTTGTAATTATGCCGTTACAAGCTTCAAAGTTATATTTATCATCTGAATTTGCCGAAACAAGTTTAATATTCTGAAAGCCAAGACTTTGTTTATTTGAAAACAAACTGTCCGAACCCTGTCGTGTTATCTATGATTACTATACAGAGTACGCCTTTACTTCATAATTTCAGCCGGAGGGAGGGGGAGCGGCGCTGCGGAAGAGCAGGGTGTGAATTGAGAGATGCCTCTTCTTCCCTTACCAAGCTTTAAAAATGTATTTATCGTGAGATTTTGGAAGTAACAGTTTCATATTCTGAAAGCCAATACTTTGTTTATTTAAAATCAAACAAAACACCCGAACCCTGAAAAACTCGTTTTTTTACACAAATCCACGTTTATTTTTTAAATGAGCCGTTGCTACTTTTGACTGATTTCGATAGAGCGGGTCACAAATAATAACAAATTAGAAGGAACAAAATATATACATATTTCAGTATTCTGAGGCTCTGAGCCCCATTCATGTTCCTCACAGACGGCAAAAAAAGCCCGACATACGATTTAAAATTATAAAACAATAATGGTGGCTTGATATTGAGTAAGAACATGTTTTTATGAACCACACAGCTTCGGGTCTTCCAAGACCCGACCGGACTAAAAGACGCAGGCACGAAACGCACTACTTGGTTGCGTAATTAGACCGTAGCTTGATAGTATGTTGTTATAAATTATAAAGTGAGGATTTGACCGGTTGATACTTTTAGAAACAGGCTTTAAAATAAAATCTTGAAGTATTATACAAGTAAAACTACATTTTGCTTTAATCCCATATAATTGTAGAATGAACACAGTCTTCCTTTGAAGATGTATAAGTCAGGTGTCTTGACTAGTCAAAATTACCTACAAATCATTGTACACATTTGTAAATATTATTTTCCACTCCATAATATGCTACCAGAGGTGGAATAAGTACTCAGATATTGTACTTGAGTGAAAGTATAAGTACTCAGATCTTGTAGTGAAAGTAGAAGTACTCAGATGTTGTACTTGAGTAAAAGTACTCAGATGTTGTACTTGAGTAAAAGTACTCAGATCTTGTTCTTGAGTAAAAGTAGAAGTACTCATATCTTGTACTTGAGTAGAAGTACTCAGATATTGTACTTGAGTAAAAGTAGAAGTACTCAGATCTTGTACTTGAGTAAAAGTAGAAGTACTCAGATCTTGTAGTGAAAGTAGAAGTACTCAGATCTTGTACTTGAGTAGAAGTACTCAAATCTTGTACTTGAGTAAAAGTACTCAGATCTTGTACTTGAGTAAAAGTAGAAGTACTCAGATCTTGTAGTGAAAGTAGAAGTGCTCAGATGTTGTACTTGAGTAGAAGTACTCAGATCTTGTACTTGATTAAAAGTAGAAGTACTCAGATCTTGTAGTGAAAGTAGAAGTACTCAGATCTTGTAGTGAAAGTAGAAGTAAAAGTAGAAGTACTCAGATCTTGTACTCGAGTAAAAGTAGTAGTTATCAGATCTTGTACTTGAGTAAAAGTAGAAGTACTCAGATCTTGTACTTGAGTAAAAGTAGAAGTACTCAGATCTTGTACTTGAGTAAAAGTAGAAGTACTCAGATCTTGTACTTGAGTAAAAGTAGAAGTACCAGAGTGTAGGAATACTCTGTTACAAGTCAAAGTCCTGCATTCAAAATGTTCCTCAAGTAAAAGTAGAAAAGTGTTATCATCAAAATATAGTGAAAGTAGCGACAGTAAAAGTAGTCATTGTGCAGATTGGTCCATTTCAGAATAATATATATGATATGTTTTATAATGATTGATCATGAAAGTGTTCTCAAAGCTGGTAAAGGTGCAGCTAGTTTGAATGACTTTCTATACTGCAGAGTAGCTTGTGAATTCACTCCAGGTGGAACTAAAGTCTGATTTAACACTTGATTATATTTCACATCATTCATCCACATCTGTAAAGTAACAGAACGTATTAAATACATGTAGTGGAGTAAAAGTACACCATTTACCTCAGAATTGTAGTGGAATAAGTACAAAGTAGCATAACATTGTACTTAAGGACAGTTCTTGAGTAAATGTACTTCGTTACTTTCCACCACTGTGTCTAACTGAAGGGAAATGATTACATGACATGACAGTGAGTGCCTGAGCTTGGACTCTGCCCTGTGCTCCTGCTGCTGTTAGGGAATAAACTCTAATATTGACAGTGATAACAGACGCACCACAGAGGCCTCCGCTCTCCACGCATTAAGTGATAGCTGCACCTCAGAGGCAGGGCCGTGGCTGGAGGGATGTTGTTGTACACGCTCCAGAACAACTGCAGGGAGAAAAACATGGAGAGAAGAGATCTGTTTTCCTTTCTTAAAGCTCACAGATAAGTTGTTGGTGTAACAGTAGAGCAGGGTGTCCAAACCTTTTTCACTGAGGGCCACATACAGAAAAATATACGAAGGGCTGGGCCACTCACTAGAGGTGAGGAATATTGCCTCATAAGTTCAGTTATAAGTTAGCAAAATCGATCAAATGTGGGTAAAATATTCTTAATACTTGAAAATGCTTTAAGAAAAAGCTCACAGCTCTCCAGAGGGTTTTATTTATTGTGTTAGCAGCTCATTCGTTAAAACACAAGCCTCAGATATCTATAATAAGTAGAAATATGAAGGGTATTTTTAAAGCTTGTAAATAAGTTATTGGGCTTTTTTCTTTTCAACTTAAAAATGTGTTAGAAAATGTTTTCAACTTTAAAAATGGCGCTTACTAACACATGAATACTGTGTAATATATTTGTACGTATTACAAAGTATAATATAATACAAGCACAAGTTTAATTTGTGGAGCATATTCCATTATACTTTTTGAATTGGCTGAGGGCCGATTCAAAATGGCCGTAGTTTGGACCCCCCTGCAGTAGAGGAATACTATGTACAGGTGTCAGGACAATGCCAATCAAGCCAACTCCAGGATAGCCCCCATGCTAAGAGGCTAAGCATTTCACAAGTTGTGCTTTCACACATCAAACAAACAGAGGCTTTAGTTTGATAGTGTAACTTCCAGGTTTTTGTTCACTATCACCATAACATACTGGACTATCACTGCTTTCAGGAGAAGACCTGTAAAAAGGGTCTGGATTTGAACTTTAATGTCTCACACACACATTTATATTCATATATACACATATCATCTTTTCTCCACCTATGCCTACTTGCAGCACTTTGAGAAACCATGGCTACCGTAGGAGGTGTCACAGATGACGGAAGATGTCAATTTTGCCTTTTCCCGTTGAAATACCAACAAAAAAACTGTTTTTCGGCTTTTTGCAGGTAGGGAAACTAAATCTGTTGTTCTTTATTGTAAATGGACTGTATTTTATATAGTGCTTTTCCACTCAAAGTGCTTTTACATAGCATTCACACACATTCACACAGAGGCTAAAGCTGCCATACAAGGTGCCAGCTGCTCAGAGAGACTAACAGTCACACACAGTCACACACTGCTGGCCAAGAAATCTGAAATATGTGTGGTTCCTTGTTCCTTTCCCAAGGACACTTGGACGTGTTGACAACAGGGTAAAGGGAATGAACCAGGAAACTGGAGGAAACTGAATGTGTTGTTTTAGAGAACCCTTCTGCCATCTAGTGGCGCTGCTGTTTGTTTCTGTGTGTAACAATTCAGGCCAAATCTGAAATTGGTTATTGTTATTACATTAGATTCATATATTTGACCCCATGGCATTGTGGGATACATTCCCAAATAAACAAGGTTGTTATGTTAAACCTGAAGGATATATAATAAGTCAACTGGTACCAATACTTTTTTGTTTACTGGAGAAATGAATGCTAAAACCCACACAATTATTGAGCGGTGTTTGTTCTGTGTTTAGCCCCAGGTTTCTTTTTTTGGACAGCTTGCTTAGAGCTGCTATATTTAGTTTTACAACACTGCACATGCTGAAAGTCCCAATGCAAAATAAATAAAGCACTGACTTCCCCTCAAGAACATACAAGCCAGGATTTCAATTAGAAAAGCTGATATGTTGGTATGTTTAATGACGTCAATA
>NW_011362914.1:64757-71678 GCF_000735185.1 Notothenia coriiceps | reverse complement strand
CATCAGGGATGTTAGCTGATTAATATACGTTAACACACAAGATTCATTAGGGGGAGAGATTTGACTGGGGGAGCAGAAATAACTGGTCTGGTTACCCCAGATGTAAAGTAGGTCTAGGTACTTGCTACTTTTGTTTGGGTAAAGGACACGAGAAAAAGGACTGCCCAGTACTTGCTAAAACTAAGGGACTCCAAGATGTCCAGTTTCCCAGGCCTGTTGCCCTTGCAGCTTCTCCCCACAAGGTTGCTAGGGATGAGGCTATAGCTGCGGTTAAATTCCATACTACCCCGCAACCAGTTGCTGCTGCGGCTTGTAACTATGGACCAGCCCTGCAAGAGGTGAAGCCTCGCCCCTCCCAGTTGGCAGATGAAATTCATCCAGGGTATAACCCTTTCATACGAGAGGGTTATGTGTCTTTGCAAGGAAGTGAAAAAAAATTCCTTGTAAAGATACTGAGAGACACAGGTGCTATCGATTCATACATAACTGAGGGTGTTCTTCCATTTTCCTCTGTAACTGACACTGGAAGTTGTGTATTGTTCAAGGGAATGGGGATGCAGTTGTTGTCTGCTCCAAAGCATCGGTTGGTGTTGTCCTTTGATTTAGGGCAAGGCGAGGTTGCCATGGGATTCCGGCCATCTTTGCCTGTTCCGGGAGTGGCAGTCATCCTCGGAAATGATCTGGCTGGCGGCAGAGTGTAGCCTGATGTGCCTCTTTCACCAGTGGTGTCCTCTAAGCCAGTGAGGGGCGAGCTTGCTGACCCTGAGAAGAATCTGACAAAGGTAGTTCCAGCTTGTGCAGTAACACGAGCCCAGACCTATAAAGCACAAGATAAAAAAGTCATTTCTGAGAATATTGTTTTACATTAAATGATCTTGAGGAGGATGATTTAAAAATCGTTTGTTTGAGCCGGTCTGCATTTCCTGATGAAAAAACAAACCGATGCTTTTTGTAGTTGTAGTACACCAACATGGATTAAACGTGTGTTTTTTTTCCTACAATGTTGGGGATATTAATGGATAAAATGCACGGATTATGATTATTATTATTATTCCGACTCCGATCGGGACACTAGGTCCACCGTTTCCCCACAGCAAGGCTCCCCCCGTTGACAGTTTACGTGGGCTGGGCTGGGTGCAGTGGCGGACTGGCCATCCGGACTAATCCCGATGGGCCGGTACCGAAGTGGGCCGGTCGGATAAGTCACTAGCACATCCCCCATTCCCCCCGTTGACAATTTACTAGTGGTACCGAAGTGGGCCGGTCGAGAGTCCCGGGCTGATTTTGAGTCCCAGTCCACCACTGGCTACATGACCGTATGATCGCCCATATTGACGCACCTAATTCCTAAACTTCTAACAGATACAACATAAACCGATCCTTCAGCCTCATATGAGCTCTCAGACACGTTCAAAATTAAACTGTCATCGCTGTCTGAGCTTGCTGCTGTGTGCGCCATCGTGCGTTTACATGCAGATGCTGGGATCGTGCAGCTGGAGCGCTGTGCCCGCATTGACGTCACCCATAATTTGGCGGGACTTGAAGAATCCCCGAGAAGATCCAGGAAATGGTCAACATTGAAGGGCAGATTAATGGTTATCAAAGTACAAATATCCAAAATCAGTTCAGTAACGGTTTTCAAGGGGACAATATTTACTCAAATTGATGGGTTTGGATGATGGGGGAAAATCGTGTCACAGGCTCTTTAAGTATGATGTTTTCTGAATGTTTGTTTTTTTGTCATTTAAAAACTGTGTTGTCATTTATTGGCTACACCATTTAATTTCAGTTTGATATAACTAACACAATGTGTGAAAAGGCATTTTCAATGTATTATTTATTCTCGCAGTGAGTGTACTGAAGTCTAGGAACATTTTCATCTGGTAATAATGTGTCTTAAAAATCACACCAAATCAATGGGTTCTGAGCTTATTAATATTAGGTGTTTCAAACACATCAATTTGAAGTTTGTTTGATTTTCTTTTTTGCCAATACTTTATACTACCCGGTATGTTACAAATCTTTTACAAATTCCTTAATTCCTAACCCTTACCTTAACCCTCTACATTAATTCCTTCTTTAATTTAACAAAACATCTTGAATATCCTCTACACACAAGCAGCTAGACAAGAACATTGCCTGGACAAAACGCAACATCACTTTGGCAAAAATCTATATCTAAATCAAGCCAACACAAGTATGAACTGGTCCTGTAATTAATACCAGCGTTAAAGAGTGCTACAGACACATTTAAGTCGTTACCAAAAATGTCCCGAGGTTTGATACCCAGCCCTATTCTGGACATGGGTTTAAGTAGAGCAAGTGTGTGTGTGTGTATTTGTGTGTGTGTGCACCCGAGGTGATAAAGGAGTGTTTATTCATGTTTGTGGCTGCAGCTCTGCCCACATGCTCTCTAATAGACTTACGGGAGCTGGCTGGATTTGCCATCTGAAATAATAAAGTTGTCATCTGTCAGAGCAGAGAGGGGGAGGGTCTGGAGAACTGGACGGTGCAGATTAAAGCCCGGATCTGCCTCCACCTCCTACGCACTTCTCTCCTATACAGTACACATTCTGTAGCAACTACACCTGCAGGCCAAATTGAAGAGCTCCATTCTGTTCAATTCGTGACCGGCATCCCAACACACTGATCCTGCCTCCTCCAGAAACATACCTCAGGAGCCTTCCCAGCAGCACTTTTTATTTCACATCCTTCCCCAGGGGAGCTTTTTGGTCTGGATCCACCAGCCTGTAATTCTGCTCTTCTTGAATCCCAACAGGGTGCACTCTTAATACTCTTGAGAGTATTAACAGCCAAGAAAAAATAAGGTTTAAGGTCCTGCACTTCTTCGTCACCCCTCCGTACACAAACACCTTTCCCACCGGTGTTGTTGAGTGCATTGGGTACATAGAGTTTATGATGTTGTCAGACCGAGCTAGATGTCACGTTTGGCTTTGGCACCAATGTGTCAAACCACCACAGTATAAAGAAATAGGCACATATCAGACTGTTATTGCATCTGGCTAAAAAACACACTCGGACAGCTCCACTTTGTCATACCTTAATAATTCTAATAGTGTTTTTAAAATCTTTCAATTAGGATAAAGCAATGGCATGCAAGATAAAAAACTTTTTTTAAAAGCAATTTTAAATATCTACCTATCTCTTTGTCACAAATGAATTCCTTTTAATATTGTTGTAACATTTCAAAGCATGTCAGGTAGGAAGAGTTAATGCATTGTAAGTACTTGCGCAAATTGGGTAATGGCAAAAATACTCAAAATGTAAAAAAAAAATTCTTCCACGCTCATCAGCTCAAGGAGCATTCAAGTATTTGAAAGACTTGTATATGGTAGTGTTACTATAAAAATGTAATTATTAAAATAGGCTACACATACTGTCAACACTTTAGTAACGTTGCCCAACAACAAGTGACAATAACGTATTCAACATAAGGAGGGAGGCTGTGGCGTTGATGTTCGGATCAGGGGAGCACAGGTTCAAACCCCACTGCAGTCAGCATGTCGTTGTGTCCCTGGGCAAGACACTTCACCCCAAATGGCTCCTGTGGGGATTGGCCACAGTATTGAGTATGTAATTCGCTTTGAATAAAAGCGTCTAACATGTAATGTAATGTAACTTTAAAATCTAGGTTTGATTTCTCCATACAACAACATTGGATCTGCAAAGAAAACCAACTTGAACATTTAAAAAATATAGTAAAGAGTTTTTCAATCCATCTGTAATTTCAAAACTTAAATATAAATGTAACCAGAAAAATGTATGTGTATATAGGACAGAAATAATTACTTAAAAAAAAAATATATAATATCTAATAATTTCGAATGGTCAAATTGTTCAAC
Source organism: Notothenia coriiceps (assembly GCF_000735185.1). Taxonomy (NCBI): domain Eukaryota; kingdom Metazoa; phylum Chordata; class Actinopteri; order Perciformes; family Nototheniidae; genus Notothenia; species Notothenia coriiceps. The sequence continues at coordinate 67,815 of NW_011362914.1, read as the reverse complement.
AAAGACGGGAACATTCATATAAAAGAAGAAAAACATAATATTGATATACTTTACAGAACAAACCACATTTTGTAGGAGTTTCAATCAATCAACCAACGTTTATTCATATAGCCCAATATCACAAATGTTACATTTGTCTCAGTGGACTTTACAGTTTGTACAGAATATCAATATCATGGGTTTAAGTTTACGTTGGATTGTACCAAAATGTTGCCCTCATTGTTTGGGGTGTTTTTACGTGATTTGAATCTGGACAATAACATGAAATGGCAGGGACTTCATCTCTCCACTACTGCTGTTGACACCTTTTGAAATATGTCCCTCTGTCCACATGTAGGAAGGTCCTTCAGCCCTGCCCAGGTCCCATTAACGAGTCCAGCTTTCAACAGAACCTACAGTTCTCGTAATTTAGCCAGGTAAGGTTAAAACACTGCCAACGTGTTTCATCTGTTCTCATGAGAAGCATTTTTGCATACATATCCATTTTTTTCTTTAACAGTTGTGTGTGGGTTATCCTTCGGCTCTCTTCATAGAACAGCACTATTTTTTAAATCAAATCCAGCCAAGACTTTTATATTTGATCCTCCTCTAACATTAACTGCCTTTCATTAGTGACACTGAGTGCTGTAAAGCCAGAAGTAATCTCATAAAATTAAAATTAGTATACGGTGGATACCTTAACCCGAAGCTCCTCACATGGTTGAGAGTTGAAACTTTATTCCTGGCACACTATTGTCTTCTTTAGTTACCACAAGCGGTTTGTTATTGATTTGTGGATCCTAATGGTCTGTCTGTGTTTTCTGAAACAAGCCGTGCTGTCCAGCGCAGCATTGCCATAATCAGAAATGCTCGTCAGAAGAAGCAGCCGAAGCAGTACTGCATGTACTACAACCGCTTCGGCAAGTGTAACCGTGGCGACAGCTGTCCCTACATCCACGACCCGGACAAGGTTGCCGTCTGCACCAGGTAAATAACAGTTGACACACAAGATCATGACCTTTTTTAATACATAAGGCTCAGGGGATGAGTCTTGGGATTTTTGGTCATCTGTCAACCCAATAGAGTTGCAAAGTAAGAGTTGTTGTTTTTCGGCTTCAAGGTTTAAGGAAGTAAAAGTGGTTTCATTGCTCAGTGTTATTCGGTGTCTGGATTCGGACACTTCACGTTGTACACTGAACACTAGCGCAGTGTGTGAATTTCAACCAGGTAATGTTGTCTCAAATGGCAAACTGCTGTACCCTCACATGAAGTGACAATTGCCACTGTTGGCTAGCAACTAACTAACCAACTAACATTCCTTGCTAGCTATCAAGCTACATTATGTTTTGCGGCAGCAAATCATTATACACAGCTGAATCAACCCAATAAAATGTGTGCTTCTTTTAATCACCAGACTAGTTGAACTTCAATGAAAAAGTGAAAGAAAAACACATTTTATTTGCGAGACGCATATGGGCATTCGTTAAGTGAGGGTTGGGAAGTGTAACTCAAATGTTTGCCCATTATGAATGCACCACACTCTCATCCAACTGCAATGTCCCATGGTTGGCTGGGAATATTTGTTGTCAATCATTCCCCATATATCTACCTATTAACGTCCCGTCACATCCTCAGCTGTCACTTTCTAATAAAAGCATAACAAATAACATCTTCAACTAAACTATGGTGGGCTTGCTGCTTTTAGACTCATTCATAATAGCAAACTGAGGCAGAAGTTGTATTTTTTGTAAAAAAATCTGAATAGTTCAATCTGATGGCTATAACATATGTCTCCTGTTACATTTTCCCTGAGATGCTGTGTTTCCACGTTTATTTCAATTAAGGATATCTTAAAAAGAAGCTTGTAACAACTTCCAGAAACAGCAGCTCTTCTTACTTTGCATCTCTATTAGCCTGTACGTTTTCCCACCTGTTTCTGTGCTTTGTGTACAGGTTTCTCCGGGGGACGTGCAAACTGGCTGACGGCTCCTGCCCATTCTCCCATAAGGTGGCAAAGGAAAAGGTAACGTGCTTCCACACATAACCTAAGCGGTTAATAGCAGTTGTATTGGTTCTTATTGCAAAGGCCACATGTGTTGGTATAAGATGACACCATTGGGTACAGTCATCAAGGATCGTATTTGTGCTCTTGGAACATGTCCATTTTCCATGACATGGGAAGGAGCAAGGAAGACTTAACCCAATGAGGGGGGGGGGTCTTTTGGGTATGGGAACATCCTAAAGGTTAGAGCTTGTCACTTTTTGGGATCTACACCCCAGCAGTTTGCTTAATTGCTTGTTTTCTACCTCATCAACTCCTTTTTATCAAAGAGTGTATAACTATCAGTGAAAATTGCTGAAAACAAAAACAAAGTGGCAAAAGTGTAAGTTACCACAGATCGGTCTCGCTCTGGTTTGCACATAAATCAACATGGAACATTATCTTCAGCACAGACCTGTGGTTACACACCTTATCCTCCTGGGTAGAATCAGCAACTCAGTCAATCTTAGGTGACATGGATGCATATAAATATGACGACATTTATTCAGTAGATAAAAAGATTAATTTTGATTGCAAATTCAAACTTCCACAAGATTTGTTGATTTTGGAAATGTCTACTTGGGCTCTGGAAATAATGATTCACATTTTCGACAAGCTACTATACGATTATTAATTAAATTGCCATAATAATAAAGAATGATAATATTTGTAAGTTGGAATACTTAAATTACACACGATTAAGGAAATGTTCAAATTCGGCTCTGATCGTAACAACATCGGGCCATTCGTGAGGGCATCTTAAGCCATCGTATGACCACCGGTCGAGTTTCTCAGGCTCCGGCAGCAACTTCGGGAGCGGTGGCAAAATATTTGGCATCACAAAGCATTGCCGAAGGACCTTGTGAAGGTTCATTTTCGTGTTGACTTTGTGTGTCAATTTTGCCCTTCGTAAGGCATTCGTGAGGGCATCTTAAGCCATCGTATGACCGCCGGTGGAATTTATCAGGCTCCGACAGCAACTTCGGGAGCGGTGGCAAAATATTTGGCATGGCTTAAGATGCCCTCACGAATGGCCCG
>NW_011362914.1:62106-64705 GCF_000735185.1 Notothenia coriiceps | reverse complement strand
CCCCCACTACCAGAAATACCACGAAACCAGACCCTCTTGAGCATACTCCCCTGGCATTAGCCCCGACCCCCCCACTCCTCCGCTCTCTGGGACCACTTGCCCAGTCTGTGCACACATCGAGAGCACATAAACACATCATGAGAGCTGGACGAGATGCAGCCTGGATACATATTTCTGTTGCAGTTAATTAGGTCGAACTGATCCCGTCCCACCAAGTTGGAGTCCCTCTCACACTCCACCTCCCTAAGTCCCCAACCCCCCCTTCCTTATTCACCGAATCCCCCTCAGAGGTATATTTAGACCGGCATCCACTAGGCTCGCCCTTGCACACCAACAAGTAGATCTCTCTGCCCACACACACACACACACACACACACACACACACACACACACACACACTGCACACATGCTGTCAAGACACACATTCACTCTGACTCTGCTGCTGTCAACTGCAATTAAGGTCATTTAACTGCTCAGCGTGACATATTGCTTGGCACACGGGACATGTCTGAACTCTACATGACGGGGTTTGTTAGAACAGCATGTCTGTTAACAAACTCGTATAATCTCATGTCACATGTAACACTCCAACAGCTCTCTGTGGGTTATTTGTATTTACATCGGCTACTTTCTAATTGGACAAATTAACAGGGAGACGATCATGGAGGATAAAAGTCAAATGGAAAATTGAAGATTAAAAAGAAGAAAAAAATAGCAACATTGTTTTTTACTGATTTATTTGTGTAAGCTTCTCTATGATACAAAACCATTTTAACCTTTTTCTTTATTGGACCAACTTTGGGTGTCAGACTTTTTTACCAGGAAACGTTCTTACTCTGAATGTAATGTCTGATGTTTTTGAGGAAGAATGTTCAGGATCAATAGTACTTGATTCTGTCTGATCCACATTTTAATTTATTCAAAATTTTGCCAATAATCTAGAAGACACTTCAGCCCCTCCATATAACAGATCAGTCATTTTATTTTGACATATCTAAAGAAGAATCTACTCATATTCCCCCATGTTCTTCTCTGTGTTGGTCTTTGTTATTATTTAAAGATTCATATAGTAGAATGTTTGTAATTGTTGATATAATACCTCTTTTAACACTCTCTTGGTCAAGTAATATGAAACATTTTACAGCCTTAGATTTCTTACATAAATGTGTTTGACTCTCCAGATGCCGGTGTGTTCCTACTTCCTGAAGGGAATCTGTAACAACAGCGACTGTCCCTACAGCCACGTCTACGTGTCCCGAAAAGCCGAAGTGTGTGAGGACTTTGTGAAAGGCTACTGTCCTGAAGGAGAGAAGGTAGCACACAACACACCAGAAACATTCCATCTGAGGCCGGCTCAATGTGACATTACTTTATGAGCATTTCTTTATCCAGGCATGACCAGGGCAAAAAACTTACAATCAACCAATTCTATCAATTGTTTTGTTGTGAGTTTGTGGGTGAAGTTTGTTACAAAGAGAAAAGTCCCTCTTCTAAACTGCTCAATAACAATCTAGTTCCATTATGTAGTATAACCCATTCATATGAGAAAGATGTCACAGGGTACCCTCCTGTTGTCACATGTGTCAATGTAGAAGATGCTCTGCTAACAAAAAAGCAATAAAGTTCAAAGCAACACATAAAGAAGGCTTTCACTTTCACATCTCCTTCTATTCCAAGTACACACACCTGTTCACCATCTGACCGGCGCTCAGTCCAGGTCACAGCGGGGTCTTGGACACTGGTCAGCTGACACGTGTTGAACCAGTTAGACTGTCGTCACCTGTATCACTGCGGTATAAGGAAATACACGTGACTGCTTCCGCTCTCGTTATACAATGTCTATTGGTTTGACCTCACTAGGATTTTAGTTAACACTTTCTGTTACGCCCATGTTCACAATGCATTTTGTTCCATTTATAGAACTATATAATTACAGTTAAAAACACTGGTGATAAACACATTATAATCATAAATATTCATATTGACTCTATAAAGGTTAAGTGAGGTGACGGGGATGTTTTATGATATTTTGCAGCACTTTTTCTGCAGTGTGCAGAACACACACAAGTGAAATTATTTTATGATCACTTAAAAAGTGACTTATAAACACACTTCAATGCATCATTGTAATTATTAAAATACATTATAAAGGGATTATATTGTATTTATTTTTGTATAATTCACTATGTTGCTTGCAAAAACATATCCGTGTGGCCAGAAATTGTGGAGTATAATGATACTTGACTTTATGAGTCGTTTAAATTGTGGTCATAAAGCATATATTAGTTCTCAAAACTAGTATTAAACAGTTCTAAACCCAGATTATAAAACATTGTGGGTATGTCTCTGATGCATTATAGACATGGGTTTCATAGAAAGTGTTTCCAACCTGTATTTAGCGCTGCGTAGATGCCAACACTTAAAGTACAATTATTCGTCTAAGCTGTCTTCATTTGAACGTATAATTATATTGTACAACACGTATACAGTTCCACTGAAGTTTAACTGAGGCTTAGGTAAACAAGTGGTTTGGTAACCAATCCTCCCCACAAGCGCACGCACACACACACACACACACACACACACACACACACACAAA
>NW_011362914.1:48109-62013 GCF_000735185.1 Notothenia coriiceps | reverse complement strand
CGCGCGCGCGCGCGCACACACACACACACACACACACACACACACACACACACACACACACACACACACACACACACACACACACACACACACACACACACACACACACACACACACAAATGTACACAGGCAGCAACAGCTGCAGAGGGTGGTGGTCCATAATGGCATAACTGTAGTGTCTGAGTGACACATTGTGGGCCTGATGGGTAACAGAGAACCACCTACACATGACCCGCCCCCACCCCCGACACACACAAACACACTGTCCCTGTGGCCACCTCAAACACACACTCCACTCCTCCCCCTCTTGGGTTTTCACCTCCCTTTGTCTCCCCCTTTCCCCGCTTGTTTTTGGAGCGTGGAGTGTGAAACAGATGCTTTTTCACACTGTCAGACCTCATTTAAATAGTGCATGGGGAAATGAGGGTATAGAAAACAAAAGGGATATTAATATTTATTCTATTAGCTGAAGTGCTTAGGTCTGTGATTTTCCCCCCTGTGTGTGTGTATGTTTGCGTGTGTGTTTATGGAGAGCTGTGCTGTGAGGCTCTGGTGGCTCTATGATGGATAGCAGGCAGTAATTATAGATGGGAAAACTGCTGAGGATGGCACTATGGGCCAGGCAGACACTCCGGCAGCTCAGGGGTTAAGTCTGCTCCTCGCCTCCATCCTCCTCCTGCCTCATCCTGGCTTTGTCTCACGCTCACCCTCCACCTCCCGGGATCCATCTCTGGTATCCTAATTGTCCCTTTTTTCTTCACAGCATACATTTTCATGCTGTTTTTTTAATTATTTCCAATTTTCCAATTTACTCAAATGGGGCTCCGGTATCAGGTCCATTTTCTCTTATAGTTTTTGACACGATAAGCCTACAGTCAGCCATCAGAGCGTCTGTGGTCAAACTGCCATCCATAGTTTTGGCCATAGTCATCTCTTAATGGATTTTATCAATGGCCATTCGACTGATTCAGCATGTTGAACAGGAATAGAGAGCTGTCAGATTGGCTGTTTAGCCAAATGAACCTGTAGTTTTCACCATTCTTAAAGCAGTTTATCTTAATTGGACCCCTCGAATAGAAATGTCACAGGGCCTTCTTCATTTTTTTAAATACATATTTTCAATTGTAGGCAGTTTAAACAAAATATTGTTCTGTAAGTGCACATGCATGACTGAGAGTTACTCCAGCCATTCATATTGTCCCTGTTATTTGAAAGCCCGCTAATTTCTTTGATACACAGCTCTGGATAATTAAGAGACCACTGCAAAATGATGAGGTTTGACCAACCTGGGGGCAAAGATCGCAGGGGAGGCGCCAGGCCTCAGATTACTGAGGCCAAATATCATATTTAGACTTTTTTTTTTTTTTTTTAAAGCATTACATGATTGTCGCTAAAAGCCTTGTCTCTACATTACAATAAAATATAAAAAATAATTGATTAATTAATTTGAATAAAAATTCAAGTTAGTAGCTATTAAAGGCATAAAAAGACAGAAATGTATAATTCTTTCTTTAATAGAAATGTTTCTTCTGCCTGTAAAACGTCCAATCCAGGCTTTTCTGGATAAGCGCATTTTTAAAACATAGTCATTGTCCATGCCGGTTTCAGTTGGATTATTTGTCACAGTTGCTCCGATCAGATCGGTCTCCTCCATTTTGTAGATTATTTACGACTTTTGAATCCACATAAACACATCGGCAAAATCCGGCTTACTTTGAGCATGTGTTTTAAACAGTTTAATCCCTTTGTGAATTGTTTCCACTTGCACCGTCCTTTATTTTCTTCATACAGCGGGAATCCAAATGATTTAATCCTGAGTCCAATAACCATCAAAGTCACTCCAATAGTGCTCCTTAATTACGCTTTCATCCTCTTTTAATAAAATACTTCACATTCATCCAGTTTGTGACGGTAGTTGTAGCATTTTTGAGACTTTTAAACTTCCAACACGAGTCATCTGGGGGGGCTCTTGGGAAAAAAGGTTGGGAACCACTGATTTATAGGTATGTCCTTGAGTAAAATGTACATTTTTCTATTTTATTCTATGAACTACTAACATAATTTCTCTGTTTTGAAATTCCACAAACACTGGATTGTTATGGATGCCATACATGTAGAGATTGAGATTTAAGAAACATTTGGAGTGGTCTCTTCATTTCCAGGGCTGTACTTAAACTCCCCTTTTCACATTCACAAACAGGAAACAATATAGACCCGCTTCCTATTCCCCTTACATTTAAACCAACTAACCTCATATCATCATTACCCTTCTTTTTATTTTCTTACACTATGTGTACAATTATTTAGATTTACTATGTAGGCGTGTAAACTTTGTCCAACAATGATATAAGTAGGCTGTATTACAATTTCAGTTACATGTTCAATGAATATTAAGCACATTACAATTGATGTTTATAGATAATTGCCTCCAAAGCTATTTTACGGTCATCAATGAAAAAAGAACACTGATCATTGAGCCCAACGTGAAGCCTAATACGCGGCCACATACTAAATACTCCAATGACTTGACTCACAATATTGATTAAAAAGGATTTTATTGACTTAGAAATTATTGTATTAAAAAAAATTGTCCATTCCGCTGCTTGAACTGCGGCAACAGCAATGTCATTTAAAATGACGGCATCACTGATTAAATTTTTCTGTTGCAGTCCAAGTCTGCTCACATTTGGTTCCAAGTCTGCAAAGTCTGTTTCCATTAACCAGTCTTTAGACAACACCAGAGCCCATACTGTGTTCCTTTAGTGTTTACTTCCTGTCGGTCTTGTTCTGTCGATTTTTCTGACATCCAACGCTCTTTCTTTTGACCTCTTTCATTCTCTTGCACTGATTTTTCTTTTCTGTTTTGGGTACAGTTTAGCCATCATGAATCCAAAATTTGGTGCTAAAATATGAAAATGATGTTAAATCGACAACTTATTTTTGAGGAATGATACGACTGCAAGAATTCCCTTGATCCTCCTTAGCCACGGTCATGTTATCCTAAGCAGCGTTGCGTTAGCAAGTATTTACAACCTCTGAAACTAAGAACAAAAAACAGACTGCTAAAGGTTGGAATTGTTTACAGGTCTCTGATTTATAATCCACCCTCGTCCCCAATTCTGGCTACCTGAAGTAAAACTGGATTTTGTTGGGTTCGGGAAGATTTTATACAACTCTGGTGCTAATAATTCACCAGCGGCATCTGTGTCCAATTCCCATGCATCAATAGCTGTCTCATTGAAATGAATGAGGAGGCTGCCTTTTTTGATGCAATGCTAATATCAGTGTGAACACGACCTAAGATCTACTGACAGTGTGAACTTTCATTTTCTTAACATTACCATCTCTTTGTTGCTGCTCTAGCAACCTGAACTCATTTATTGTTCTATTGAACACACTGTAAGTTGCTTCGGACTAGAGTGTCGGCTTAATGCCCAAGATGTAAATGCATGTGATGTCAATTTTTTATGTTACTGTCTTTTCTATCTCCCTCCCTCCCTCCCTCTTCCTTTCTTGCTTCTTTTGCTCATTCTCTCAGTCTCGTCGTAAATGTGCTGACTCCTCCTGGTTTTGGCACAGCAGAGAGCTCTCTAATAGGCCCCAGAGACATCCCAGCATTCTTTAAATCAAGTGGAAAATTGTTAACTTGGTGTGGGATAAAGATGTTCTTTCCACTTTAGCTTTTTCCTCCCATTTCCCAGCTCTCTCTCTCTTTTTATGAAAATGAGGATGAATGGAGATGTAGGGAGAGGACTGAGCTTTTACAGTCAATTTCTCTTACAATTTGTTTCTCACACTCAAAGTGCTTCAGCTTTCTGAACTCCTGTTCCCGTCACCCTTATCTGTTGAATAGAACGCATACATCTTTTAAAGTAAAAAATGTAAAGGTGCACATCAACATTAAAGTGAATATTTTAGGTTTCCGCATAGCAGCAGCTTTCCAAGTATTCTCTGGACGATTGTTTGATGAATAAGTATGATACGCACTCCTGTTGTTGCTAATCATAACAGCCAGTTTTAAGATTTGCAAAGTTGCTTTCAGAATTGTGAGGTTGTACCGCGACACATTGGACTGCATGGTTATCAGAATAATGAGAAGTGCAATACTGAGATCCCAGTTTGTATTCACTACAAGACATCCATCTTTGAAAGTGTGCAATTTTATAAAAACAGCAACACATGTTAATATTCATTGATTTATCTTCTTAAAGACATACATGACTTAAAGATGTTTTTATAATAATGTGAAGGACACATCTTGCACAGCTTGCAATTAATACATTAAATTAAATGAATAAATATAGAGTTTTTGATCACAGAATCAGTTAGAATATTTAGATATAAGCTAAATAAGTTGTTATATTCTTAGATGATTTTTTTTGGAACATGCACCAGGACTTAAAATAGTTTGGCTTATTTGAAGCGTATGTAAATGCAGGTTTCTTGCTGTTCTGATTTTGTATCTTTATGACTTTTGAAGCATAAGTTAAATCTAATGTTATGTTATTATTACTCTACTAAATGTTACTGTTAAGATTAATCCTATTTACGATTTATTTGGTTTCAGAATTATATTGGTGTTGGCAGATATCCAAAGACGGATCACGGAATCGGATCAGAATTTTTGCTTCTTTGAAAACTATCTTTTTATATATTAAGAAAAATATGACGATTAATACTGGAAAATAATAAACATTAGCATATTTCTTTGCCCTGTGTTGGCCTGACAGGCTCAGCAGCGATGTCAGACATCAGATATAAAATTGACACTGGCATGAGGTCTGATTTAGGGAGAGAAATGTAGTGTCAAAACAGCAGCCCTATAAGATGATCCAGAGAAACATTTGGCCACGAGCTGACCCTGGGCCTTCCTGGCACCCAGGGGTGCAGAAACACGGGTGTGAGGGCCCTGAGAGGGGCTCTGGTGGCAGCGAGTCAGGGCTGCTGGGCCCCAGAGAGAGTTTATTAAGAGTCCACGGTGTCCCAGAAAATCGATCTCCAGATCCTTTACACACGCACACATCCCCCGATACACAGGACCAATCTGCTCCCCAGTACCACACTCCCCTGCACACACACAGACACACACACACACACACACACACACACGCACACGCACACTCCTCGCAGCCTGCACCCCAGAGTGAATATAATTAGCTTTTCTGACAGGTGGGAGGGATCGGATCTCGTGGAGAATGAAGCTACCAATTTACACCCGTATTACACTCAAGTTGCAAACATGCATGTGAAAGCTCAATCTCTCATGCACAATACTCGCCAGAATGACGCTAACAGTGACCCGCTTTACTCAATGTGCATGTTAAAGGAGAGGGTGACTGAAGGAGTATCTTTTGAAAGTAGAAACTTACAAAAGAATGGATGGAATACGAGGAAACCAAATCCCAAATACCTAATCAGGTTATGTCCTTCGTTTCCAAAAACAGTCATACAAGTGGGAAACTTAGTGGGATGAGATCATTGGTAGAAAATCTCTTTGAGGGAATGTTTTTTATGGTCAAAAACATTGTTCTAAAAGGTTGGGTCGGGCGTTGTTAAAACTTTTAAACCAACCATTCCCCCGAGTTTCACGTGGGTGTGTGTGAAATATTCGTACCATTTTTCATCTTTAACAAAAAAAATACAACTGTACACCAATGACTAGCTTACATGTTAATGCATCTTAGAATACGCCATAAACTGTTAAATTATTTGGATTAGTCCTTCCCTGTTTCCCAAGAATTCCCAACGTTTTCTCCGGGCGAAACCCTTAACCCTTAATTCAACTATTTTTTTATTTAAAGATGTGACGGCTCTACTCCCTGTTTTTCCCTGGTTTCTCTGTCTTCTGTTGCCTTCCTCTTTGTAGAACAGGCATAGTTTCACGTAGCCAGACATTTCGCCACACTCTGTTTGATTTCTGGGCCAACTGACGTAAAGCAGTTAACTCATTCTTTAGAGTCACACCATTAAATTAGCAAGGGAAAGTGCTCAAAATCACCCCAAGACAACAATAACATATAATTGTCCAATCGCCCAACGCCTGTATCTTTTATTCAGTGTTTAGATCTGTGACTTAAAAGTGCTGCACTCCATCCTTGTTATGATGAAACCAATGATGTTATTATATCACAAAGGGGCATGAAGGGTGGCTGTTGCTCAGGAAGTAGAGCAGTTGTCAACCAAACAGAAGTTGGTGGTTCTATCCCTAGCCCAAGTCTCCTTAGGCAAGATGCTTCACCCCAAGTTGCTCCCAATGGCATGACCAACTTGTGTGAGTTTTAGAGAAAGTGTCTAGAGGTGACACAAACTGGAAGGCCATTATATAAATGCAATCTATTTACGTTTTATGATTATTAGTGCACACTTGTTCTGTTGGTTGCAAATGGTCTTGGAAAAAAAGGTTATTAACTTAGCACAAGCAGCTTCCTGCCATATGTTTAAGTATTAGCTGAAACAAGACAAACCTGTGGCTTTGTGTCTAAATGTGCCTGTCTCTAACCCCCAGTGTAAGAAGAAACACACTCTGGTGTGTCCGGACTTCTCTAAGTCGGGATCCTGCCCTCGAGGAGCCCGCTGCAAACTCCAGCACCGCCAACGAGCCAAGAGAAGTGCAAGCAACACCTCCAGCACCGCAGCCAAGAGAGGCCGGAACAAGGAGCCGGCTAAGAGGTGAGGGAGGCAGAGTTTACAGATATCACTCATAATTGGCGAGAATTATAATTGAAATGAATTGAATACGTATAAGGTGAAGCGTTGGAGGGGAATAGGGTAAACACTTTATTTACAAGATACCACCATTAAACGTATTCAGTTGTTTACTTACCTAAAGACAATAATGTTTTTTTGTTACAAGCTTGGAAAATGAGGCATTGCTTTTATTGTTAGAATAGAAATGCAAACATTGGATGGCTCAGAGTACGAGAAAAATACTGTTTTTGAACAAATGTTCCTGAAAGATAAGTGTTATAACATTTTGCAGGTCGAAGCGGGTAAAAAAGGGTAGGAATAAATAACTATTATATACCAGCCTAAAACATACTTACATTTGGAGAAATATTTTTTGTATTACACATTCTCTGAAATGTTTGGTTAAAATGTACAAATGACGCATTATCTAATTCTTACTAAGTACATTTAAGAAAATTCTACAGTGGCAACTAAACAAAGTCTCATAAAATAAACACTCAAGTATGTATTGCGGATGTTTTCTTTACCCTAGTCCAATTTATCGATTGAAATTGGCCAGCGGACGTGGCGTCTCTCTTTAGTATCTTTTTTTTAATTTTTTTTCTTTCATATTTAGTTTCATTATACATACATGTTCACATTTTGGTCAAGAGTTTTTCCATTTTCATTTAGCTGTATCTACATAGCCAACATAAGAGAAGAAAAAAAGTACAAAAAGAGATCAATAAAAATGTCTTTAGTATCTTTTAACATCCTGTTTAATTTGTTGTTTTCTTTTGTTTTTGTTTTTTCCCTAGGCCCCGCCTGTCTGTGGTCATCCCTCAGGACTCTCAGGCAGATCCAGGGACGCCCACCAAAGGTCCTCTGGCACTGCCCTCTTTCATCTCCCTCTCCAGCTCTCCAGAGGATGCAGACGCCCCGGTCACGCTGCTGTCTGAGACCTCACAGGTTAAAGGTGACCGAAACACATGACCCCACCAACCATAGACCACCTCAGATTGTCCCAAGGTGTACGCAAAAACAATCAGGCCAACTTTGACATTTTCTTTGTTAAATTAATTCAACTTTATCCTACCATACATACAATTGTTGTTCACACATGTATTTCCTGTGCAGTGGGGATTATTACTGATATTACAAAAGCGATCTATTCCATCTTCTTTACCAGATTTGTTAATCAGAAATATTTAGGGTTTGTTTATGACATCAGCGACTGATAGTTCTGAGAAACATCACTCTCAACTCGATTAAAAGGAATAGAATAGTTGAGATTAATAAAAACTGCCAATTCTGACCATGTTTGGATTTTACATTTACAGAATTGGCAAATACATTTTTGTTAATTGATAGGAATTACGGAAAAAGAACATGTAGGTTGTCAACAAATGGGATGTTCCTTAAGAGGACTAGCTGCTTCACTCAGTGTAAAAGTGCTGTGTGGAGTGTAATTGTCCGGAGACGTTTTGTGGAAGGATCATGTTTGTCCTGAAAGCCCCAGGATCATTCCCAGAGTCCATGAGAATGGGGAGTGGTGATTCGTCTGCGCTGCAGACAGATAATGATGATCAGAGCCGCGCTGTGGAGTGTGATGATGCTCAGGGGAGGAGTAATAATGCTCAGAGGACAGAGGTAATAATATTTAGGTTTTAGGCTGGCCCGAGGCACAGCTGAGCTCTCTGTTGACAGACATGACAGATAGAGGATTAGGAGAAAGGGAACCCTCCCCTCTTCAAACCTCTTCCATCCCCCAACCCCCCCCTCATCTTCCCACCAGGCACGACCATCCACCTGCCCCTGACTGCTGGACACACGCACACACTGACATAGATACACACATGCTGGGTCGCAAGGACAAATGGTATCCCTTTCACATGAATTTAACCGTTTATACCACGCACTACTTTACCAAACACTTCAGTTATCAATATTGTAATATTACCTCCTTAGAAAATGTTTTTCTTCAGTCGATTTTGTAGGATTTGCTCAAATAAATAAGGTTTATTGCAGAATGTGGTCAAGCTATCGGAGTAATAATATTATATTTTATCTCGGGGGGAAAAACAGACAACAGATGTGTTTTTATTTGAAGAATACAATTAAAATATCCCAAGAGACACGGTAGATTTGTAAATGCCTTTGTGGAAAGCTGGAGGAGGATCATCAATCTCATCTTAACTGCAGTTAGTTATGAGATTTGGACAGTTAATAAGTTAATGGGTAAATGAGTTGTTCTATATGACATTATTGTCTTAACATACACAGGTATTTCCAAACGTTAACAGCTTATAAGGACATTAATAATTTAAAGAAGAAAAACCTTTAGGGGAAATCATCTTTAAAACATTTTTTAAAGATTTGTCACTCTTACTTTTCCATTTCTAGATAATCCTCCTTCTCTTTCATGATTTTATATTTAGTCTCTTCTGCTTGGAAACGAGCAGGAGCTTTGACCTGGCCCGATCATCTTGACCGCCGACTTTCCCTAGTCACACACACAGTGCACACGCACCAATATAATCATATTGGTGCAGTAAATGTTTTTCTCTTGTGTCCTCAGTGTTTTAGTTTATGTTTTTGCATTTATGTGTGTACGCTTCATGTCGGTATCCAGTGAGTTTGGAATGATGTCCTGCTCACATCTAAGTTCTTTGCAGCTGCTCGTGTCTCTTGGCATGGTTCTAACACATCCTTGGAAATTGCTAGCTAACTTTTCAGGAATGGAAAGCATTTATTATATAAGTTACCAGTTAAATCTGATACTTGTGTTATTTACTTAGTGTAAATGTAAGAAGCAGCAAAGAGCTAACGGATGGCAGCGTCAAACATAGTGTTAGACTTGCATCTTTTATTAATATATTTTATTTATATTTTAAGGACTTTACAAATCAGGGATGTATTTTTCCTGCAATGAATATGTACGTCATTATTCCTTTTCTAAACTGTTTTTGTCATTAACACCTTCCCGCAGAATGCAATTATTATGAGTCAGAAAAGGGAAGTGTTTTTTTTCTGAACATCGCTGATCATCTCAGTTTAGCTAATCTATTCTAGCTCAAAAAGTTGCAACAATATTGCATGTTGCCAAAGGAACACTGCCAGCATCATCGTGTTTTAGTCATGGAAAATAATATATATTTTAAATAGGCCGTATTATGCACATTTTCAGGCTTAATTTGGGGATTTTATTCCTCTATTGTGACAAGTTTACATCCTTTGATGTTCAAAACGGTCCTTATTTTTCTCATGCTGCCTGTGCTGCAGCTCCTCTGTTCACCCTCTGTCTGAAACCAGAGCCCAGTCTGTTCTGATTGGTTAGCTTGCCTGCTCTGTTGTGATTGGTCAACCACTTAGAGATGTCCCGCCACTTATTGTTGGAGTGCTAGCCAATAGAATCGAGTGTTACATAGTGATGTCATTATGTAACAGAAGTATACAAAAGAGTCCAATGAAGGCGTTTCAGGCAGGGGGGCGGGAGTGTTTGGGAGAAAACTTTTGTATTTTAGCCTTTGCAGACCATTTACATGCACAAAAACCTATATAACACTACAGGTAAGCGAAAAGCATAAAAGGGCCCCCTTAAGTCATGGCTTTAACGATACGAACTGGTCTAAATGAACTCATCTGGCGGGCTGCCGCATGTCTTCATGTTTACTTTACATGCTCTCCCTGACACACACAGGTATGATCATTTTGTCGTCCCTCCTCTCAGTCTGTCCGCATAGTTTGAGCTCTTAAGTAATACTGATGACACTCTGCTGCTTCACTTACACACTGCGCCGCCCAGAGCCTCATTAAAGGTGGAACTGAGCCAAACAAGCTCCTCTTCACTTTGCATAAATTAGCTTAGGCGCAATGTATCACTGCCAGATTGCGAACTCACACGCAGACACACATTTCCTGTACACACACCTCCATACACCTCTTCCTCATTTACTCATCAGCTGAGATGTCATCACTCAGGGTTTCAGCAGGATTCAACACACAGAAGATAACAGTCAGATACACACATCTTGTATCTTCCTGCCATTACTCATTTCCTGTTTTTCCTCCGCAGAGAAAAGGCTGCAGATCAAGCCTCGGCTGTGAGAAAAAGAGAAAAGACGCACCAGAGGTAAAATAAAGACTCAGCAATGATTTCTGTGCTCAAGGCTTGTCCTGACGGGTGTATCTGTGTCTCTGTCCTATGAATTCACTCAGGGCCTGAAAGTTTTTTTTTTAATATATATCTATCTGTTTTACATATCAATTTGGGTGTTTTACAGTGCAGATTTTATTGATCAAGTTTTGTACATTTCAAAAAAGACTAAATAAAAGGTGAACTCGTAACTGTGTGGTGTTTCCCAGACTCTTTTTGACATGTGAAGTCAGCGCTGTGAGAGTGTTTATAGGCTGCGAGGGTCTTTCTGTTTGGGAGCGGCCGCGTCGTCACATGACCCGAGCGTGTTTGTGAGAGTTTTCCTTTAGAAGGTGGTGACAGAAGCAGCAGTGCCCCTCACTTTAAAGCCTGGAGGACGAGACACATGAGCGGACGGTGACTTCATCCGCACCATGCTGTGAGTCTGACTCTGCGTGAGTGTGTGTGATTTAAGAGGATGCGTGCACACACTGAAACAAGTCTCTTTTTCTGTGTTCTATCAAAGATACCATCAATCACATACAGTATATTTAAAACCTTATTTGATGGTAGTTACATCATAAAGGGATATATTATAAATCATTGTTCGGGACAGCACCTTAACATAGCAACATATTATAATGTTCCCCATTTGTTCCATGATGGCTTTAACATGTGTTGGCTATGTGATTAGCAGAAATATTCAAGTCTTCTTCAATTTTGCACAAAATGTAAAGATACTTAAACTAAACTGACAACATATAAAGATAGGACAATCAGGTATTCATGCAAAAATAATCAGAATACCAGATAAGATTTAAAGTCCTAAAACTTAAATATAATGTAGCATTGTTATACTTGCGGTCCCCTTGTCTCAAAGTTATTATTATAATTGTTTTATTAATGTATTGTTTAAACACCAGAATCAGGGTCTCGGTTTGACAAATGTTTAAGGAGATTAAAACTTTTTGAAAGTGGCAGTAAATAACCCCCACATCTTTTATTATAAAAGGCAGTCGCTAAAAACGTGGCAAAAGAAATGTAACATCCCTAGCTTTTCGTTCACGCTAGTTATTTTTGCATTGTTTTCCCAAACAATGTCTCAAACTTGTAGAATTATCAATATATATAGAATTCCAATCCTTTTTTTGATCGATTGATGCAAAATCCACTTACAAGTTGGTGGGCATGGGAAGTCATGCAACCGCCATGTAGTTAGTTTATAGCCCAACCATAGTTTTTCACTTCTGGCAATAGCATTTAAAACTATTAAATTGGTATTCGATTGCAAAGATTATCTTGCTGTACAAGATGTTTAAATATCATGAATGTTTTATTTTGCAATTTAACTTATTTTCTGCAATGATACAATATCTGACAAAAAAAAGCAACCCTATATCTGCTGGGTTTGCCTATAGAACAATGTCATCCCTGCATCAGTCTATACTCAACTTTAAGCCCCAGATGGAATTAAAATCACTAACCAGCACATGTCATATTACAATCAAACATCACCTTATGACGCATTGGAACATCAGTTACTGAAACTGATGGGTCTTTTTAAACTAACACCAATTATGTCCCATCAATTATAAAACGAGTATGAAACATGTTGATTTACATTACAACCAAAATGAAAGCAGTAATCCAACATTTTATTTTTGCCAACATAAGGATGAGGAACTACATATTTTAATAAAAATGTACTATTGATGTTAGAAATTGTTTGGCAAAATAACCTTAAAGGTAGGGTAGGTAAGAATGGAGAAACCAGCTTGAGTGCGCTAGAATTTGAAAGTACACAACCAAAAGAAATCTGCCCCTTCCTTCAGACTTCCTTACAGAGCCCCTCCTCCAACACACACGAACGTGCACATGACCAATGAGGGCACGAGATGACTTAGTGCACGAGATGGAAGGCTGACAGGCAGGTAAGCCATCAAATTATCTGCCGCGGGCCGAGGCAGATAATTGGACAGCGCCACGGCTTCCACAGATGAAATATTTGTATAAATGTATTGTCAAAGCATTTCATGTATTCATTGCTATTGGGATGTTTAGAGCATTCCATGGAATATAACAAAAAGTGTTTCTGAAGTGAATTACCTACCCTACCTTTAACTGAAGATAATTTTACGAGATTTTCTAAGAGTAAACTCGTCAGCAGGATCCTGTTTATTATAACAGTTTAAAAGATGTGTACCTTGATTCCTCACAGCATGTATTTCTTCATCTCTGTTTGCATGTGATATCATTGACTGTAGAGTGGAACAGAGAGGATGCTGGGATAAGTAACTCATCCCCTGCTCTGCACAGTTAGTACAGACCTGTGCTAATACATCTATTAATACGCTGTTTGTCTGTAAGTGAGAGTGTGTGAGCGTGGAGCCTTATCTTTACAGCATTACCACGCTATTTAACTGAGTTGTCACGGCGACAAACAAGGAGTATGACACTCAGGGGGCCTGCAACACAAATACACACCTAGGAGGACACAATACACACGGGCATATGTACTGCCTCCATGCTAATGAGATTAGGGCCAAGGCTTAAAGAAACAGTGTGTTCACGTTTTTTAGTCAATGGTTGAATATACAAAAATTGCAACACACAATTTAAATGTAGGTCTTGGGTACATTATTAAAGGTTGACTTCTATTTTTTTGTTTGTAGTTATGCACATTTAGAGTGAAATGTTAACGATAAAAAAAAAGTTGTACTAACTTTTTTCTACTTGGGTCAGCTACAGGAAATCTTTCCATAATGGCAGCCATCTGGTAAAATAGGAAGAATTCCATACTGGAATGTTTCGTCTTGTTGTGTTCTTACCTTATCCAAAATATTTCTAAAATGTTCCAACCTAGAGAAATCCGCAATTTCAATCAAGGTTATGGTGCGTTTGATTTGGTTGCCTCTTATGACGACGTATCCTCTTCGCTCATGCAACAGTGTTGTTGCTGTCTATCTATTTTTGTGCCACATTTTTATGATATACTTTTAAATCTAGTCCCTTTTACTCTATATGTCCTAACCGAATGGTGAACTTAAATCATCAGACGTCTCAGGGACACTAACTGGGCAAACGGCATCAGAGATACACTTAT
>NW_011362914.1:29329-48076 GCF_000735185.1 Notothenia coriiceps | reverse complement strand
GTTTGATTTGGTTGCCTCTTATGACGACGTATCCTCTTCGCTCATGCAACAGTGTTGTTGCTGTCTATCTATTTTTGTGCCACATTTTTATGATGATGATGATGTCCTAACCGAATGGTGAACTTAAATCATCAGACGTCTCAGGGACACTAACTGGGCAAACGGCATCAGAGATACACTTATTTTGGAGTTAGTACGTGCATGTTCTTACTTTTAACATTGCCAGGCTAGCTTTCCCCTGACTCCAGCTACTAAATGTAAAGAAATTAGATTAATATCAATCCTCTTATCTTTTTTCAGGAAAGAAAGCGATCACACCATGCTGTACCCAAAGCAAATTCCAAAAAAGCATATTTTGAGATAGCATTTACACGTGTCATCATTATGGTCGACATAACCTCACACACAAAAGATAGATCATTGGGTTGATGATCTGAAAACTTGAGTCCATATACAGATTGTCACATACTGCCCGGTACACCACTTGTGGTTTGTGTGTGTGTGTGTGTGTGTTTCAACTCGATTTTCTCTCAGATGTATTGACAGCAGCGAGCGGAGATGGAGAGCTCGACATGTTTCTCAGAAAAGGCAGGAGACAGGGAGCCATCACTCTTCTCCTCTCACCACACCGTCCCCCCCCCCCTTCTCCCCCTCCTCCACCCACGACTCGCTCCTCTCCTGTGCTGAAGACGTAAGTGCCTTAGACAGATGTCTGCTGCCTCTTGTCTAAAACCCTCAACGCGAGCTGCTGAGCTCGGCAAACTCTAATTAAGATCAATATTTCAATTTTTTGTAAAAGCGCACGAGACGGAGGGAGAGAAATCATCTGTCCGCGTAGACTCGGAGAGACAAAGGGAAAGGTCAACTGTGATTCTTCCGTGTGAGTGTGTGTGTGTTGGAGCGACTTGATAAGAGCTGGTGTGTATGTGTTAAAAGTTCTCCTTTCTTTCCATCATGATTTGCCTTTTGAAATTCACTTTCTTTAAGAGATAAGTGCATTTTCTTACAACGCAGATCTTATTTACAGCATGTAGGACATCTCTCCTATTGGTCATGATAACATTGTACTCATCCAGAAGGAGAAATGCCTTAAAAACCAACATCAAATGGAAATATCACATCATTGATAAGTTCCTTAGATTTGCGAATATTGTTTTTTTTACACGTCTTTGGCCTTTCTAAGCAGCTACAGATCTCAGACCCCCTTTCCTCATGGCTCTTTTGCCATGAATCACGTGTCACAACTTTATTGTGCTAGCTTTAACCTTGTGCATCCTTTTGTTAATTATGTATACTCAAGCATAAGACAAGGTCAGAGCTTTTTAACTGACCACCAAAAAATTCCTAGACAGAAAACAACAATTGTACGTAATTTAATCTGAAAATAATCATGGATAATTCACATATCTGTATTATGTATAAACTTTACCTCAATAAAGCATATCGGACCTTACTGTCAGATTATTTTCTTCCCTGTCTTTCTTTTTTTTAAGATGGTGACCCACTTCATAATTGATGGGCTGATAATAGTTGAGTTGGGTGTGAAAACTGTTGTGACGAAGTTGGACTGATCCTGTTCCAGTCTGGCTCAGTTGGTGTTGACCATCAGGAGATGACATTATGTGTTGAAGGATTTTGTTGGTATTGCTGTTCCATTTCTTCTCTTCATCCTCTTCATCTTCAGCAAAGTGTTAGTAATCTTATAAACTCTTATGTAAAGCTAAGTTAACCCACATCGGCCAGGATGTTTCTGGAACCCCCGATAACCCCACAGTCACTCTTTCTGATTTGCTTCTAGCTTTCTTCAATTAGATGTCAGGCTTGTGCAGGCGCACTACTCATTCGATGTGTAACTAAATTAAATGGTAAGGTTTTAGTGTTAATCCATGTCACTGCAAAATACTGAAAATACAAGGTAAGTAAGACTTGGAATACATGGCAAAAGTTGAGGGTTAGCAAAAAGGTATTTTGATACAGTTTTGCTAATATTTGCTGCATTTATTGAAATTCACGAAGGCTTTTCTCTGTCTTGATTAATCATCCAATATTGAGCCATGCTATAAGAATTCACGATAGATACAAATGGTCATTTTGTGGGTAAAGTATTCCTTTTACATCATGTGTAATACCCAAACTGTGTGGAACACACGTTTGAGTTTAGAGCAACATTTTACCTGATCTCCATTTCTTTTCAGGCTCCCTGCAAATGTCACTTTTCCTTATAACTTGAAATGGAACTGCGTCATTGTTCTCCAGGTTTTAGCTACCATAACCTACAGATCGCCCAGTCTTTTGTTTGTCCAGTCTTTGTAGGTGTAATATAAAGCCTTTGGCCTGTCCACAGCTGATTATGGATGTCATCATGTTTCCAGGACCTTGGTGATTACAGGGTCAAAACTAAAACTACAAACCAGTGAAGTTTAGTTTTAATTTCCCTTTTTTTTTAGACCAGATTCTGTTTTCTCACTCCTTTGAGATCAAAAACATTCCATCACTCTGGTGAACAAACATGATTTCTATACAAGCGAGGCCTCGTACATGTGGTGAAACTCCTAATTTCTAAAGTAAGCCTCCCTGTTATCTTCCTGTCCGTGCACATGCATGCGTGCGTGTCACATCCCTGCACAATTAAAGCTGATTCCTCCACAGCGGCATTACTGACTTAATGCCAGTGACAAAACCTCCCAGGGCCTCAGATAACCCTGAGCCACCTCCTGAAGCTGGCCCTTTTTTCTGGTCCTGGATGCTAGTTACCTTTGGCTCAAAGCTCGCTGCCGGCCGGCTGAAAGCCCACCGACGATCCCCCACCTTGCTGATGTCCATTTTGCTTAAATCGGTAGAACTGCACTTGCAGCGAAGTCCCAATATGCAAAGGAACAATGAAAACCCTGACTTCCAAATTTATGTCTCAAGCCCTCGGCCGCAGACACTCCCCTTCCCCTGACAATGAATGGACCACAGCAGATCTTCTTAAAGGTGCCATTTCAATGCAGAGTGCTTAGCTTGGCGTTTGATGGCCAGCTCCTGCTTATTTGAGAAGAAATCTCTTCTAATGACTTAGCGCACCTAAACTTAAAATACCTTGATATGATTTCCATCCTCATACACTTCCTTTCATCCTCGCCAGCAGATTTGAGTATGGGGGGCAGGGGGTTGTATTTCATGGCCATTTCGGACTGGAAGTTAAGCTCAGCAGTTGTGTAAGGTTTTCCTGTTAAACCAAGTTAAACTTACTGCCACCTGTTTTTTTAATTATTATTCTCGCAGATAAGGCACTTTATTCCGCAGATATATCACTCACATGTTAGTGGTTTGATGGGACTCCTGAGGGCGAATGCTGCTGAAAAGGCTAAACGGGTCAGGTGCAGCGGTGTCTGGGTTTAAGTCCCTTGATACCATACACTTCCTGCTCCCAGAAGCCTCTCTGTCTCTTGTTTCGGGATAAAGGAAGCAAGTGTCCAGAATGGAGACGCACGTGGATGGGCTTAATTATCCGTCGATCCGTGGAGATGAGACGGGATGCAATTTGTGGTTAATTGCGAATGAAAACGCTGTCGACCACCGCCAGGACTATCCAATCATACTTAACCCGCGCGCAGCAAGCGCGAGGCCTCGCGGAAATGCGGATTGATTTTTTTGGCAGACGAGCGTGCGGCCTTAAATCGATCCATATGGATTGATCTGGTAGTTTGTGGTGTCAGAAGCGTCCTTTCAGAGACCTAAATGAGTAAAGCAGATACATTAAGCTGTTTTTAATAAAGCTTATAAGGCAGAGTGTGTTTACCTTTTGCCTTACTTAAACGCTGTGGTGTAATTTTTGAACAAGTTTTAAAACATATATTTGGATTTATTTGGAGAGTTATTTTCAACGTGTAAGAACACATTGACAACCATCAGTCATATTGTTTCAATGTGTCAGCATAGATGTCAATTCACTGGCTAATGATTTAATTTAACCTCGAGGATATCCTTTTCAGGGGTCAACAATTTGATTTGATTTATGTTTCCTTTCATACAATAAAGATCTCATAAGCCGACACATAAGTGAACACACATATGAAGATTGCTGTCATTAAAATGTTTCAAATATAGTTTTACAAGTTGAAATTGTTTCATGTCGCATGGTAATACAAACTCTTAAGAGGCTGACATAGATGCAATCAAGTCCCTATAATGAATTACTTGATGTATTCACAAATACTATGAATTAACAACATCTACGTCCTTTTCATTCCTTGTGAAATCTAAACGCATGTTGACAGACTCGTTACATAACTGACACAACATTTAGAACTGTTAAAACTGAGTTCCAAGTAAACATTTTTCTCTTAGAAACTCCCGGTTCTCTTATCTTACTCCGCGCTCGGTGCAGTAGCCTGCGCTCGGTCACTAGAGGGGGGGATCTGCTGCTGCACCTGTTCTCCCTGCGCGCCCGGCACACTTCGGCTCCTCTCGGCTCTACTCGGCTGCCGGTGGAGTCTTCTGCTATAGGAGAATGCAAACGCGCTGCTGAGATCTCCTCCCATTGGCCCGTCGCACCTCAGTGTGGGAGGGTCGCGGGCCACGCTGTCTCTATAAGAGCAGAGAGTGCCTTCCAGCATCTCAGTGACACTGCTGGCTGCACCGTGACGCTCTTAGAAAACAAGTTGAGAGAGAGAAAACCTACTGGAATTTATCACCTCTTGCATAATATTACACACAGTCAACACGTAAGGTCAGCAGCGCGCCCCTGTAAGGAGGGACAGCACCGTGGGGACCGAGGCTGTGTTGAATAAAACATTTCTGGACGGACCACAACAAACCGGAGCAGATTATCCTTTACTTCAGAGAAGGAGCCCATGCCTGCAACTACTGCTTAATAGTACATGCATATTAACTTTGAGTGCACGTGGCATTGCATATTGTATTCCTTGGGACTTTTTTTGGCACAACTTTTACGCACGTTTGCAGCGCCTGTCTTGCACAGATCTGAGTGCTTGAGAAACTTTTAATCCTGGCCATGCTGCAGTGACTTCTCACTGGGACTTCATTATATAAATTGTAATCAGCGGTGGGCGAAAGAGGATGCTTTGAAAATATTTATAATACACCCCAACAGCAGGAGAAGACGAAGAAGTCTTCTCGTGTCACCTGATCGAGCAGCAGCGAGGACAGTAAATCATCGGGAAGCAAGTGGGCTGCAGAGGTGAAGCGAGGACAAGACAGGTTGGTGTTTCCAAATTCACCGGGCTCCAGTTTCAGCCGCCCCGGGGCTCCTGGTATTAAAGCGCGCATTTGACCTGGGATAAGTTGTCAACAAGAGCAGCGAGCGGAGGCGAACTGGCAGGTGTACAAGTTCATTTACATGCATACGTATATTCACGCCACTATATATAGAAGTTGTCTTAGGGACGAGCAGCTTTAATAAGTTCCTCCACCCACCCGCCGGCCCTGCAGCAACTCTGTGCACCGAGTGTGTGCGCGTGTCTATATATATATATATATATATATACCATACAGGCTGTTATTCCTCCTTGCTATCTGTAACCGGGAGGGCTGCCCGCCGTCGGTTTGGCTGTGAGGAGTCGTCGCATGGACAGACATGGCTACTGACCTCGCCATGAGCGCAGAGCTTCCTAACAGCCCTTTGGCTATCGAGTATGTCAATGACTTTGACCTTATGAAGTTTGAGGTGAAGAAGGAGCCGCCGGAGGCCGACCGCTACTGCCACCGCCTCCCGTCGGGCTCTCTGTCCTCCACCCCGATCAGCACGCCGTGCTCCTCTGTGCCTTCCTCGCCGAGCTTCTGCGCTCCGAGCCCGGGCGCGCCGCCCAACCAGAGCCTCACCAGCGGGGTCAACAGCAGCAGCGGCAGCAGCAGCAACAACAGCAGCGGCAATAACAATCACAGCAACGCGGGAAAGCCTCAGCTGGACGACCTGTACTGGATCCCCAGCTACCAGCACCACATCAACCCCGAGGCACTCAACCTGACCCCGGAGGACGCAGTGGAGGCCCTCATCGGCAACGCCCACCACCATCACCATCACCACCCGGCCTACGAGGGCTTCCGCGGGCAGCAGTACGTAGGGGAGGACCTGTCCACGGCCTCGGTGGGTCACCATCACCAGGGCCACCACCACCATCACCACCACCACGGCCATCACGCGCGCCTGGAGGACCGCTTCTCTGACGAGCAGCTGGTCAGCATGACGGTGCGGGAGCTCAACCGGCAGCTGCGGGGCTTCAGCAAGGAGGAGGTGATCCGCCTGAAGCAGAAGAGGCGCACCCTGAAGAACCGGGGCTACGCGCAGTCCTGCCGCTTCAAGCGCGTCCAGCAGAGGCACATGCTAGAGTCCGAGAAGTGCACGCTGCTGAGCCAGGTGGAGCAGCTGAAGCAGGACGTGGTGCGCCTTGCCAAGGAAAGGGATCTTTACAAGGAGAAGTACGAGAAGCTGGCCAGTCGGACCTACACGGCCGGTGGGAACACGAGAGATCCGTCCGGGAAACAGGCCAACACAGAGTTCTTCATGTAAGAAACGCAGACTGAGCACCCCACTTAAAAAAGAACCTTTTATTTATATTTGTTCTGCGTTTGTATTTTGCTTACAGTTATTCCCTCGAAGAAAAACACAAGTAAACAAATACGCATTAGATGTGCACAAAAGTAATCCTTGTGCGCATTTTTTAGTCTTAAAGATGTTTTGGCTGAACTTCTGTAAACTCGCTGCAACCTGTCAGCTGGGCACATGGGATCACTTAGCCTGTAGACTGTTTTTTCCTCTGGTGCAACAAAACTTGGTCTTATTGAACCATTGTGACATTTAACATGACTGTCTTAATTCAGAGAGAATGCTTTTGTCTTAAAAGTGAGGGGAACGGTGCATTTTTTTAAAGAGAGATTGGACTGAAGTAGAAGCAGAAAAAGCAATACACCGCCTATCTTTGGCTCCAGAAAGCTCAACAGACTGTTTTTTGTGAAAGTGAGGCGGAGAAGAGACATTTCAATATTGCAAGTCTATAGTTTCCCATCCCTTATTGCAACCCTGCATGCAGGACATGTATGGTAACCTCCAGTCATCTCCCAGAATCCTTCCACACGTATGGAAAGCATGGCCCATGGTACGCTTCTCCTCCTCCCTCCTCCCTCCTCCTCCTCTGCCACCAATAAGGCCTGGGTATGAAAAAAGGCACCTTTCCCCCCCTGGAAAGGTGCAAGGACTGCGGACAAAAATGCATAAACAATCTGCTAACTGCGAGAAAAAAACATGGATGCGTCTTCAACTGCTATTTTCAATCAATTTTTCTATTGTTTTAAAATGAAAAGAAAAACGACAAAAAGAGATTAACTGAGACAGATTTTAGACTGTATTTATTTCCACCTGTACATAATGTGTAGAGAAAAAAAAACAGTTACCTGTGTTATACCTTTTTCTCCTTTTTAAAGCTTTTGTTGCTTGGATTCTTCGAAATGTCTTAATACAAATGTTTGTATGTTACAGCATGCAAATCGTATATGGTATCCTCCTCCTACTGAACATGTGTAATGTCAAAGGCAAGCCTATACTGCACTAAGAAGAGATCAAACTTGACAAGCGTTTTGTTTTCTACTCATAGGACCTTTGATCTGTTAAAAAACCCGGATGTAAATTTGATAAAGGTTCATTTATTAGATGGACAAGGACTGCATTCGCTGCTAAAACTCTATGCACCAACCTGATGATGAAAAATATTAGTTGAATGATTTTTTTTTTTTTTTACTTTCGATATTTGTAGAATTTGTTAAGGGCCTGCGGGTTTATTCTGCAGCCCGGTATCTTAACAAGAGCTTGTGTCTGATAGGAGGATGCTTGCTGGTTTGAGAAGAGGAGAGACTTTGCCTGTTGGTAGAGCTTACTGTTCTTGGAGATGCATTATTCTGTCAATAAGACGTGTGTGTTCTGCTGCCTAGATATATGTGCAATATTGTGCAGAAGTGTCCGATGATTGGACTACCTGTTGGGTGGCGAGCACTTACAGGAAGACAGGCTGGAAATTGTAGATCAAAAGGCCACAGTTGAAAATGGTAAATACATATGAGATGTGTTTTATTGCTCTCCAAATATTCGATCTTTTACGTACAGTAAAAGAACAAAAATTATCACAACGAATCTTGTAACAAATTAATTTTTGAAAACAATTAGGTACCAACAATTATTTATTCAGTTACTTATTGTATTTATTTTTTAATTCGTTTTATATGTCGTCAACGTTTTGCAATTATTTACAGCCTAAAAATTTGATTTTAAAGAACTATGAGCAAACTTCTGCACAGTGCTGTTTATGTATATCTGTACATATAATTTCTATATTTATTCAATGAACGTGTCCTAACGTGTCAACAAGTGAAAAACCTACCAAGTGGAGCGTTGTTGAGAATCTTGTTTTCATAATGTTTAATAAAAAGTTCTGTCCCAAATCTGTCAGCCTGCTGTTGCCCTCATTGTTGAAGAAAAGGTTTTTATTTTGAAAACAACAAACAAAAAGGCTTCCTGCCATGCACTAAATTATTAAAAGCATTGGCTTTATGTAAGATTGTCACGAATTCGTTTCTTATTCAAGGCCCGCCGAGTTTCGTTGCAGCTCTAAGAATGTATATTTTAAAAACACCCTAAAACCCCATTAGATAGCATTTTATGAATGTATAATGTTTACTATTATTGTACGTAAATACGTTTGTTCATATAAGAGAAAGAGAAAAACTAAATCAAGTTTAACGCAGTGACTGGAGTTTAAACTGCATCAACGGACATGTTGATGGTGTATAAAATATATTTATGTAGGCTAATTGAAGAATTGTAAAATAATCTATAATATTATTATTGAGGCCTAATTATTATAGGCTAGCATAATTATTAATATGTCATATAAAATTGATTGCGTTATGATAGTATAACATAATCTGAAACGACAGTTGACGAGTGTGTCAAAGATAATGATGAAAAGATTTTGAAAGAATATCAATTTTGTTGTTTTTATTATTATTACAAGGCCTATTATTATTATTCAAGACGAAAACATATACACAATAATTGATGCTCGTTTGTCTCTTAATTAGTGATTTCCTTAATTTATTTTTCGGTGTTCCATCTGCTATATTTTATTCTTCATCTGTCTTTCGGCCGTAATTTGTCTGTGAGAGGCTCCACCAGCCACCCGGCTCCTCCGTTCCGCTGCCCGGGCTGCGGACGCGTGTCAGCGGATCCCTCTACTCCCATCAGCCGGTGATGGATGGATGGAGCTGGCCTGTATGCCATCATGCACGGAACAACAAGGTAGATGAGCTAAACTCTCACACTGCATGTTTGAGCGAGTCACTGCATGACACCCTCGATGTCCACTTTGTGTTCGCGCGCTTGTGGACGCGCACTAAACTGCTTTAAGCGTTCTCTCCTTCCTCCTCTCCGGGTGGCGGGTTGACACAGATGCCACCCCGCGTTGCTGCTGATTTGACACTGCCGTCCGACCCGGAGGATGGCGGCTCACTTCAAACACCATAACTCACCGTGATTCAGTGTGTGACAGTGTGTGTGTGTGCTGCAGGGTCATGCAAGTGAAGGAGAGTATCCGGTGAGATGTCAATAAGGAAGTGAGATATCTGCACAGCGATATAATTTGTGTGAATTTAAGCCTGTTTATGCATATCTTGATATTTAAAACTTAAATATACTTGATGTAAGGCTGTCACAAAAATGTGTCAAATGAGAGAAATTCCAAACATTTTCTTGCAGGCTGTCAGATTTGCTCAAAATAGACCCCAACAACTATCTTATTTGATTAGATTTAGTTGTATTGAAAGTATTTGTATTATGATGCTTTTAATAGACAGTTGCATTTTTGTCTTTCCAAAAAAATATTAAAAAGTCCTATCTTTAAATATGTGTCCCTGCAACACGTAATTTTGAAGATTTCAGTCCTATAACAAAATAATTTGTCTGTACAGATATTAATCCTTTATCCAAACACTGCGTCACTTCCATTCACATGCACTCATTTTCATTTTTTCATTTAGTCGTTTATTTGAATATAGGGACAATGCACATTAATAAACACTTTAGAAAAATAATGCTTCAAGTGTAAATATGCCGGTTTTTAGCTTTGAGCTAATTTCCATCCGTAGTCCCTGACATACAACATATAAGTTGTATGTCAGGGACCTTTATTTATACTCTATGCAAAGCGCCTTGCCATACCAATACAAGCTGTTCAATTCCCTTAAAGTTAGACTACATAACGTTAATATCACCAACTTTCCGAAACTGATTAAATTGCTGAGTGATGCAATCTTTATTAGGTGCAAAACACTCTCCTTTCAACTTTCACATTTTAATTTTCTCTTAATATCTCTCCTCTTTCTCCCTCCTTTCTGCCTCTCCATCACTCTCCTCCTCTTCCTGTTTTTGCCGACTCAGAGGAAACATTGAGCAGTGTGACAGCCATCACCTCACTGGGAGTCAGGGTGTGTGTGTGCATATAACACACACATAGAGAGAGGGATTGAGATAGCATGTAGGGGAATGAAGGACCAGGCATGTGCTGTGTGTGAGACAGAGAGAAAGAGATCACCGTGACTACGCTGTGTGCTTTTCTATCCATAAATCAGGGCAGAGTCCATCCGAGAGACAAAACAAGTGAAGATGCGAAAAGGATGGAGAGAGTGAGTGGGGGTGGGATAACGTTCAGAGAGAGCGGTGCAGTGTGTCTCTGGCGTCTGGAGCTGCAGCTGCTGAGATTCAACACAGTCAGCGTCTCTTCGGCTCAGCTTACAGTATACACGCACACACACACATAGAGACACACACACAGTCCAGACAAACACTGTGGAAGCAGCTCACTGCTGATATAGACTCACATCCTTTTAATAAGAGTGATAATAACCTCAGCCTCCTCCTCTACCTGTTGTTGTTGTTGTTGTTGTTTTTATTATAACGGACAGGGCAAAGCAGGCAACTCCCTCTGAGGTTACATCCCCAAACAAATTAGGTTCACTATTTGACAATTAGGGGATTTGTACCACCTACGTGCAATTCATTCAGGTCCCATATGAAGTTGTGGTCATAGACAGATTATGAGAGAATTGGTTTCTTGGGCACAAACTAGTAGGAAGGCCCCCACCCTCGGTAATAGCCAAACTGAAGAAGTAATTTCATTTTTGTCAAATGTGTCGCTTTGCATTTTTTTTTTTTTCATACCTCTTTTAGTCTTTCTTTCATTACTGTGATACTGTTTTCCATCTGTTTCTAGTTGTTTTGTGTGATCGTAGTGTGATTGTCTGTGATCGTTATGTGCTGGTTTTGCATCTTTTTGAAGTCATTTTGTGTCTCTTTAGCTTTGGTTCTCGTTGTGGTAAATTGTACTGACCTTTTAGTCGTTTTTGGTTGGATGGTGGTCTGTTTGTGATCAATTTGTGTTCTCAATTCAGCAACTCGTTGTTATATAGGCCCTTTGACCCCTAGTGCCCCTGGGCCTTTCCCCCGTGGATAAGTTGGTAAATTAGAGCCACTTTGTTGTTTTCTTGATTTGCTCTAGTTCCAGTCTGTAGGGTTCACTTAAACAAAAGGTATTTGTCTTTATATACAGTAAATCCAGTAATACAATTATGCAGACCAAAAAAGAAAATCTGTTTGGTGTTGCCTTGTAAATCTATGATGTAGCATCTTACTTGTCCACTACTTAGAAGAACATTGCAAAACATATTAATGTCCACCTACCTTTAACATATATTCATTTGTTTGGAACTGAAATGTTAAAGGTCCCATGTCATCCTTTTCTGGTTATTACCCGTCCCCTTGTGTGTTATGTAGCTTTTTCTGCATGTAAACGGTCTGCAGAGTCACAAACCCTCAAAGTACACCCTGTAGCGAGTAAAACTCTAACACAGAAAAGACCTGTCTATGCTGCCCCAGAACGCCTCGTTGGAGATTTCTCTTTTTCCATTTTTTTCTTCCTGGTCATAGTGACGTAACGATACCAGGTCCAAATGGACCAATCCGTGGAGCTCCTCACACACACACACTCACTCACTCAGCCTTGTCTTTTCTCAGCCGCGGTACTCCGCGGAGCTTCGCCGGCACGCAGACTCAGCCTTATCTTTTCTCAGCCGCGGCTCCGTGGATCTCCTGTGCGCAGGCTGAGTTCCGCGGTGTCTCGCTGTCTCGCAGACCCCACGCAGCAACCAGGAAACGACACCAGTAATACAGCTCACACTGTCCGCTCCTCGAGCCTCAAAGGGCGGAGCAGCGAGCCCTGCAACGTCCAGCCAACACGGCACCCAGACCACGCGCAGCATTCTCATCTGTTTGTCATTACTGGTGTCAATTTTCTGGTTGCTAACAAACGCCATTGTAACACATAATCACTGATGTTCCGCTGTAACGGTGGTGGATTCATCAGAACAGAGTGGGCGAGCTGACCAAGCAGAGCACAGTGGGCTCACAGGGAGTGGGGGGCAGGAGCTCCAACAAGCCGTGTAGGACAGAGAGCGAATACACATACTATACAGAGATGCTGTATGAGAAACCAATGTGAGTTTGGAACATTGCACAATGTACATCTATTCTAGCAGACCTCAACAATAGAATTATGATCATTAGAAATGGGCATGTCATGGGACCTTTAAGAGACTCAGTACATTGAAAGTAGTAGTAGTAGTAGTAGGCCTAGTAAAGACCCAGCAATAGTTTCAATGTTACAAAGTGGGGGCAAATGTACAGCAAACATGTTACCAGTACAAACATTAAATGAGAGTGTAAAGTACAATATTGCATGACTGTCAGATCTTAATCTAGGTGTTACAATGGCTCAAATATGCTTATTCTATGAGCCAATGGAGGTCACAAGGTGCTCTGCCTATGACCTGCCCGTTCAGTGAATACCAACTATAGGTAAAGGTGATCATCAGAGGCCCCTAGCAACTTAATCTGTTGTTTTCCTCTCCCAGTCTGCATCTCGAGAAATGTTTGATCCAAAATTCAGATGATCAAAACGGTCCCATTAAGAACAAGGAGATGAAAGTGATAGATGCTCTTATTTTGAATAATTAGTCATAAACAACATCTCCCTGCCAGGCCTTTGTATTAAGCAGAAACTGCTTCATACAGTGGATGTGTTTTTTTTGGTGCTCCATTTAGGCCCGCTCCCCAGGGAGGAGTTCAGCTTCAAAAAGTTGTCAACCTGCGCAAAATGTAATCGACATTTTTGATAAATCACCTACGTGCTGGTAACGCTCACGGGGTATTAATAATTATTACTCCTGATCTGGTGATTGAGTTAGTGACCCGGGGGCCAGGAGCCCTCCCCCCTGGAGCAGAGAGCTGGGAGGGGGGGGGCTCCACACTGCCGGCCCTACCCAACGCACCCAGGAAAGCAATTTGGCACCGGTGACGCCGTACTGCTGCTGCGACCCCTGAACGCATGTCCTGCCTCCACCCGCTCCATACTGTCACACACAACTGAGACACACACACACACACACACACACACACACACACACACACACACACACACACACACACATTATCTGACACGCCGCATGCTGAGTAGACAAATTCAAACATGCTATCACAGGAGAAAATATGCCCAAACAGCAAATCTAACCTTGTCCCGTGCTTTGAAAATACAGTAATAAACAAACCTAACCGGCAACAAACAAATAAATGAGAGCGGCGGGATGATATGCTGATCTCTAAACAAGGAGGGGGAGGTAGATCACAGAAAATGGGCTACATTTCCCCTGAAAGAAGGTAAAATGTGCCATAATGTGGAAATTAGCTCCAGATATTCCCTTTAACTATCTGAGCTCTAAGCCCTGTTTTCATGTTAGGCTTGACTGGGCTTTTTTTGTAAAAATGCTATTTAAGTAAGCACACATTACTGTTATCGAGGTCATTTGCAATATCACAAACAATGGTAAAAGTGTCGCTATAATTCCATATTGTGTGTGCTTAGATTGTTTCTGTGCCTTTTCCCTCCTTGCTCCGTGGTGGTTTGAGGTCATTATTAGCTGCCAGGGATTCACTTAAAGAGAATTTCCTTTCCTGTTTTATTTCATTTCCTGTTGACGGTGGTCACAAGGCGATTTACTGAGTCAACCTTTTAACAAGGGGTCGAGTTCCTGCTGAATCCCTCAAACCACCACTATCACTTCCATTCATGTTTCACTTCCGTGTGTGTGTGTGTGTGTGTGTGTGTGTGTGTGTGTGTGTGTGTGTGTGTGTGTGTGTGTGTGTGTGTGTGTGTGTGTGTGTGTGTGTGTGTTTTTTTTGTCTGAGTGTGTGTGTATTTTTTTTGTCTGAATCGACCAGTCATTAATTTTCCAACGATTATTGTTGTTGTGTCACAGCCAGAGGCCTGTACGACGAAACCGGTTCAACATAATC
The DNA here is from genome assembly GCF_000735185.1 of Notothenia coriiceps. Taxonomy (NCBI): domain Eukaryota; kingdom Metazoa; phylum Chordata; class Actinopteri; order Perciformes; family Nototheniidae; genus Notothenia; species Notothenia coriiceps. Next base: position 33,681 of record NW_011362914.1, on the reverse strand, counting down.
TGGATATGTTCACATTGATCTTGTAAGATAATTTTGTTGCTGAGACAAATAGGATTTGTGATTTTGGGCTATATAAATAAACTTGAATTGAATATGTTTGATTTACCCGGTTTACCTATGTCACTACCCGATCTGCCGCCCTGCCCCAGTGAGCATGTGCGAGATGGTCCGCCATATTGGACAACTCCGTACGGCAACCCAAGTAGGACACTTGACACAGTGGCTTTTGGCAAAGCACAAAAAGAAAACTCGAGAGAGATGAGTTATTGTTATTACAACGTGACTTCCCTTTTATTTAACAACTCTTTTTATTGAGTTCTTTTATTTGGGGTCAAGTACATTGTCAGAATAAGTGAGAAATGGATTTAACTTCTGTTAGACAGCCATATGCCATACATCTTTGCATGTATTCACAGTAAATATTTATTCAGTATGATAGCTGTGACAGCCTTTTATGTGAACACGCACATAACTAGATAGGGCAAAGCTGGCTTGAGTTAACAAGTTCATAACCAGCGTCGTAGGACCGTTTAGCGAGAGCGAGTTTGTTTTGGATTAGGTAAACCGGGTAACTAAAACATATCCAGGTTATGTTGAACCGGCTTCGTAGTACAGGCCTCAGGTCTTTCCGTTTTCATAACAGTTTGTGGCTGTGGTTTGTAGGCAGAGGGATAACACACACATGCATACACACACACGGCTGTGAAGGTGCACACACGCTGTTGACCAGATGAGTGTGTGCAGTAATGCAGGAGAGGACTGTCCTCAGTGGCAGTGGAGGGTCAATCAGCAATCAATTATTCCACTCAGCCTGGCCAGCAGCCATACCACAGACTCACTTCCTGCACCACACACACACACACACACACACACACACACACACACACACACACACACACACACACACACACACACACACACACACGCACACGCACACGTTGAAAGACACTGTACACTTATATTCCTTCAGTCTCTAGTGTACACGTCACATATACCTAAAAGCCCACATCTTAACCCTGTTAAATCCTACAATGTGAAGTGTTTCATTTGATGTAAAGTAACCAAAATCCACACAGTTCCCTGGAAATAAACATTTTCTTTAATAAAATATTAATATGTGTCCCTAGTTTGAACCCACTGGCCAGCCATTGGGCCTGATCAAACTCTAAGCAAAAAGTTCCTTATTCTTGGAGTTTGCATGTTATCTTTGGGGTCTCCAGCTTAGTTGAACGGGCCTAGTTGCGGAGCTCCAGGCTTTGACCCTACTCCTTTTCACATGTCAAATTGTGTTCACCAGAGGCATGCTAAAGCATATTGTTATTAATTTGAAGTAAAATCTCGAATATTAAACCAAGGTAAAATAAGATTCATCCTTAATCTTTTGCTAACTTCGACTGAAATCATAACATTAAGCTTTTTTCATTGTTTACCTGTTGTTGTGCTTTGCTGGATGATACAGACATTAACTAACCAGCGTTAGCTAATATTAACAAAGTCATTAGGGTAAGTACAAGTGATGTGCAGCTTAGCCTTACTTTCCTTTCCTTACTTGATAAGTTACAGTCTAAATACTATATTGTTTTATTAAACCATGGTAGGTAGTTAGGCAAACCAACGGGTCCCACAGTCTGAAGACATGGAGGTTAGATAAAAGTTGACCCTTTATTGCCCGTAGTTGTAAAAGTGAGCAAGACTGGTAGCAAAATAAAATGTAAGGTGCAGAATTTTCCAATATAGGATATAGGGCCTTATTTAGTTGGATGTGCTAACGTAGGGGGTTCTTTGGCAGATTACAGCTACAATTGTAGACATCACACTGTTCATGAAAACGCTTTTTCATTGTACATATGTCTTCATGGCTAATGCAATGGGACCAAATCTGCTACTGTAAAGCTGATGCTGTGATTAACTGTTCCTCTGCGTTGGTCCTTAACATAAAACACTCTCTGGACTGGTCTATTGTGTTCACTTACATCCTCTTCTTTCCCCGTGGCTGTATAAGTGTCATAGTACATGAGAACCTGAACAGGTTTTCAACACAGTTTTTTTACATTTGCCACAGGATCAGTTTTTTCTCTCTGAGGGACTCCTCTTCAGTCCTGAGGGTGGATCTATGTTTGCTTAACAGACTCTCCCAGCTCACATGGGAGTGCCAGTACCACGCAGCCCGCTGTCATTCACCCTGTCACCCTCTGCACCCGCAAAATGCCGCGCAGGCACTCATGGTGGGGACGACGGTGCAGCTGCAGAGTTGAAGTGACTGAGGTGTCACTGAGCCTGACTCACACATTCAGGACCTGGACCCAGAGGCAGACACACACTGTCCAGACTGATGCACATCTAAAAGGTACCCCCCACACATACACACATACACACACACACACACACACACACACACACACACACACACACACACACACACACACACACACACACAAACAGAGGGACATTGATTGCGTGTATGTGTTATGTCGGATAACTGTTTGTCTTATTTGTCATGGAGGACGACATTTTTTTTATGCAGAATCTAAAGGGGCAATAGACAACATTCCTCCTTCCACAAGATATCCTTTCAGAACGAAGTCTGATGATGTTTGTCCTCCACAACTCATGTCATCTACAGTCAACACAATATTACATTTCCAGTAAGCACCCAGCTAACTGACCCAGTCAGTGGATTGGGAACTAGCAGACATTCATGTGAAATCTGGCCTAAATAAGGGTTTAAATATACAATAATAATAATATAAGTGGTTTTATGTTTTTTTATGTTGATGCTAAACCAACATTTCTTTCTGAATTTCACTGACAACATTACAATGGACATTCAGAGCTTTCTATACTGAAAGGTGTTTGGATGTTGGATTGGTATTTGACTAGCTAGCTACATTTCAGCTACGTTTTTCCTAATTTTATAATCTTTTTCTCAATTTGTCCCAATTTAGCTTTGGCTCCAAGTTAGTTGAACATTTGGTTAAGTTTTTCCAGGTGGAAAAGCCGACTAAGGTCTCTGTCGTTACAGTGGAGCTCTCCAATTTTTCTGTATATAGCAACCTCAGATGATATATACCTTTACAAGGATCTGATAGCTTGTTCAGAGGGAAATGACACATATGTCTCATTGACGTAGCTGTGCTACAGTTAATTGGGAGTTGACATTTGTCATGTGAATCAAATACTGTACATATGTAGAAACAAATGACCATTTCTGTATTTTGGGTTGAAACCACCAAATCAACCTCATTCTTGTTTGTCGATATGTTTGTGTCTGACGCCATTGTTCTGGCTTCTGCACAGGGGAATTATGCTTTCATTGTTAATAGCTCCAACAAACTGTTATCGGTTTCCATCAATATGGAAAAGAATGATCGACTATTTCCCTTGTCAAGAAAACATGGGATGTCCTTTGAACAAATATTTAATGCCACCAGTTCTCTAGTAAAAACTGGCTCAGAATATTAAAGTTCTACCTGGGTTGGTATAAGTTTGGCGTGCGTATCTCCTAAAAGTTTTTATCAATTAAATGTATAAAAGTATCACAGAGAAAGCAAGTATCTGACAGACTGTCGGAGTAACAGAAAGCGTCGCTACAATGTCCTCTTTCTTCTGCGTTGTAACTTAAACTGCGGTACACTCAAAGCTCATGCCTTATAAAAGCATGCCCTCATTTAGCCTTTTTAATACCGAGCAGAGGAATCGTTCTGCGGGAAGGGAAAGACGAGGAGAAATAAACAGCATGAAGAAGTATTTGTGGGGAAGGAGTGCAGACTCAGCGCTGCCGCCGCTGGCATGCGGAGAAGACGTGGTGCTGAAACTGTCATGGCAGCCCTCGCTCGGTGACAGAGAGGTGCGAGGAGGAGGTAGAAACAGAGAGAAACTAAAGGGAGTTTGTGAAAGAGAGGAGCTACTTGTCTGACATGTTGCCTTTTCATTTAGAGGTATTTTTTGTGGTGAGAGATGTTGGCAGTTTGGGGCCAGCTCTTCTATTCTTTCGGTCTCTAACTGATAATGTTCTCTTCTTTCACAGTGCTGCTGTTGTGGTAGCCTTTGCTGTTATATCTGGCTTTATTGTTCTGTTTTGGTTCACTGTTTTTCTGTTGAATTTATTCGCTCTGGTGTTGAAGTTAGTTCAGGCTCTTTGTCAGTCTTTGGTCAAATTTAGACTTCAGACTTTAATGTCAAATTCCTATTTTCACTTCATATTTTCCCTTCTATTTCTCCCTCTATTCCAAAGTTTCCATAGGCCTAATAACTAACACAGGTGGTGTATACAAGCTTTGGAATACAAAATATGTGATCTATACTGTATATATATAAATATGCATATGTATATATATATATATATATATATA
>NW_011362914.1:24835-29289 GCF_000735185.1 Notothenia coriiceps | reverse complement strand
GCGATAAAACATGCGGGGTTTTATGTGATTTTAATGCTGTGAAACTGCGGGAAGTTGCGAAATATGCGGAAAGTTGCGAAATATGCGGGAAAAAATGATCGATTTTTTTTTTTTAAATATTGGGCTGTCTTATTTATTCTCTCTCACACACAACCTGCCACTAACGTTAAACCCCTTTACTATTCAATTAAACACATTCAATGTTTATTTATTGTAAAAGNCAGGTTAAAGAAACCTGTGAATAATAGACCCTCCAGAGAAACGCGGGCAAAAATCCTTGATTATGCGGGCTAAATTCCTTGATTATGCGGGCTAAAATCGGATTTTAGCCCGCATAATCAAGGAATTTAGCCCGCATAATCAAGGATTTTTGCCCGCGTTTCTCTGGAGGGTCTATTATTCACAGGTTTCTTTAACCTGGAAGTTGCTCTTTAAGGAATCTGGACCCAAGTTTTTTATTCTTTGATTATTTGATTCAGAATCACTTTGCAATTCAGAATAGATCTTTTATTAAGAACATACAAAAGAAAGGAACTTCTTTATTGTTCTTAGTCAGCTGCAGTCCATTCAAACGTTCACTTATATAATATATATATATATATATATTAGGGCTGTCAAGTTAACGCGTTAGTAACTCAAACATTTTTTAACGCCACTAATTATTTTAACGTGCGATTAACGCATGTGTATTTGTCCTCGGCCCGCCCCATAGTTTCAGAGCCCGAAGGCTTGACGTTGTTGTTGTTGTTAGTTGGATGGTGGGAGATTCGAGCGAGAGTTATGGATACAAAAAAAGGTGTTTTAAACAGCAAGCCAAGCACACTGCTTGCGGCAGGCCAGTTTCACCCACTGTCTCTGCCACCTCCCTCCATGCCTGGTTCCTCCGGTTTGTATCCCGGTAAATAGTTCTGGTCGTAAAGAACCGGGTGATTTGCTGTAATTTCTCGTTTGGAATATGAGGAAATGGTCTGGCTCTCCCAGCTTGCACGCGGTTTGATTGGCTAGCGCTTGTACTGTCAGATTTGCATAAACGGGATTTGATTGGCTGACGCTTCCATCTCAGCTTCAAAAGTTGAACATTGCTCAACTTTTGAATCCTGAAAATCCTGAAAATCCTGGAAATCTTCGCTTTGCTTCCCCACAATGCAGTTCGGCGAAAAGCGAGGCAAAGTGACGTCACCCCCATTCAAAGTCAATGGGCAGAGAAGCGTTGGAAGATTTTTTTAAAGCTGCTGTGTGGACGGGGCGTAAGAGAGAGAGAGGTTCCAGGTTGTTGTGTTGAGAATATTCAGGAGATGATTCGGATCACATCCAACGTGTCAACTGCACATCACAGCACATTATTTTGACCCTAGGTGGGAACTTCAGTTTCATGCTTTGACTGTTATGAAATAGAGGAGCGGCATTTCGCTGACAACTGTAAACAGGCTTGTCTGTTTGAGCAAATGGCTCAGTGCAGAGAAGTAGACAGGGTTGGGAGAGAGTGTAATGGCGCAATTCCACCACAGGCCTCGCTCGACTTAGTACGGTTTTGTTAGGCCTTGTTAGGCTCGGCTCACTTTAATGCTGCGCTTCCATTACAGTTTAGGAACTGGGGTAGTTACTATAGTAACGCAGTGTAGGCGGGGCGATCGACTTTTTGGCGGGCGGAGCAACGCTGCATAAAACTGCCGTGACGTCATCTTCAATGCGACACAACTCACAAAACACACAACAATGGAGGATGTGGAAGCCATCGTTTCCTTGCTTCTTGGTATGTGGTTTTTTATCACAGCAAGAAGGCAAACTTTGTTTCGGAAAAGGCTGCTTATAGCAAGACGTAATACAGAAGAAGCTGACGAGAGACTTATGGGAATCGTACAACGGGGCAGAGACTACTCCAGGACGACTCTAATCACTACTCAACGACAACAATACTCAGTAAGCTAACGTTCGCTAACTAGCAATGTGTTTCATGTTCACTATACGACCAAAGTGTTTCATGGTTCGTCAATCGACCACGGTGTGCTTTTCTTTGCCATTTCTTCTTTTAGCTTCTCTGTTTTCAAAAATGCTGCCCTTAATATATGTGACGCTAGGGATGAACTCGCGCGAGAATTGTGACGATTCTCTCTGACCAATCAGCAGTCGTCACTAGTTTAGCATATTCAGCCCGGTTGTTGGCCCGCTTGTTGAACCCGATAGAACCATGATTTTGTCGGACCAGAAAAAAGGTGAAAAAGTAGCCCCGGGCCAGAACTAGGCCTAGTGGAAATGCAACCAAAAATGGGCCCGACACGGCATGCTTAAACCGCGCTCCGCACTATGGTGGAAATGAGCCATAAGAGAGAGATAAAGAGGTTCCAGGTTGTTGTATTGAAAATATTCAGGAGAATATTTGTCATTGTTCAGAGGTTGTTGTGTTGAGAATATTCAGGAGAATATTTGTCATTGTTCCAATGATAATAAACTAAAATTTGCATAAAGCATATTTGTCCACTCATATGTTGATAAGGGTATTCAAAACTTGAAAAATATTCCTCTAAGGTACATTTAGAAGAGATACAAAATGTGCGATTAATTTGCGATTAATCGCGATTAACTATGGACATCATGTGATTAATCGCAATTAAATATTTGAATCGACTGACAGCACTGATATATATATATACGGGATCCTTCGGAAGCTGCGTTGTGGTTGGAATTGTCATCTTTCTTGTGACTACAAGTCAATTTAAGTTGACAAAATCATCTATACTCAAGTTCCGCTTACCCCCTTGTTCTGTATCACAAAATTATCATTAGAAGATTAAGTTTGCTATGATGCCAAATAAATATAGATGTTCTTACCTGTCTAGAAGGTCCCTAAAATTAACAGTGACAGATTTCTTTTTAAAGCTAAACAAAAGTTTAAGAGACAACTGAGTAATTATTGTAAATCACATTTACGAGGCTGGGTTCGTATCAGCAAATCAATATTTTAAGATATTTAAAAAGATATATACGCCCCTGCTCCTCATATTAAGTTTGAAGATATATTCCGTTGTTTAGGAAACCTGAATCGAACCTCACTTAATTATCTTCAGACCCCAGGCTGTGTGGGTGGGAAACATCACATCCTCTACCCTGATCCTCAAAACCGGAGCCACTCAAGGCTGCGTGCTCAGCCCTCTCCTCTACTCGCTGTTCACACACGACTGTGTTGACAAACACAGCTCCACTACCATCATCAATTTTGCTGACGGCACGACCGTCATCGGCCTGATCACCAACGGCGACAAGATGGTGTNACCAGCAACAGTGTGTGAAAACCTTGTGAAGACTTACAGAAAACGATTGACCTCTGTCATTGCCAACAAAGGGTATATAACAAAGTATTGAGATGAACTTTTGTTATTGACCAAATACTTATTTTCCACCATAATTTGCAAATAAATTCTTTAAAAATCAGACAATGTGATTTTCTGATTTTTTTTTTCTCATTTTGTCTCTCATAGTTGAGGTATACCTAGGATGAAAATGTCTACATTTATGCTTAACCTCTTAAGCCCTGAGCCTGTTTTTCAGGTTTCAGGCTCGAAAATTCCACTAACACAGCAAAGACTATATCTTCACTTCTAAAAGGGGTAAATTAATAACATTTTCTCTCAAAGCAAGGTTACATCTGTGAGTTGGATGTAGAAGTGTCAGAATCAATATAGATGTTTTTATTTTAANCTGTCGAGCTGTTTTGGTGATGGTGTTTGTGTGAAGAGTCCATGTCAGGTATCTTGGTGCCAGGATTACAACCTTCATCTAAACCTCAGCATCACTGAGGACCTGACATGGACTCTTCACACAAACACCATCACCAAAACAGCTCGACAGTGGATCTTCTTCCTCCGCAGGCTGAGGAGGTTCAACATGGACTCCAGGATACTCTGCAACTTCTACAGGTGCACCATAGAGGGGATCCTGACCTTCTACAGGTGCACCATAGAGAGGATCCTGACCTTCTACAGGTGCACCATAGAGAGTATCCTGACCTTCTACAGGTGCACCATAGAGAGTATCCTGACCTTCTACAGGTGCACCATAGAGAGTATCCTGACCTTCTACAGGTGCACCATAGAGAGTATCCTGACTGGCTGCATCACGGCCTGGTACGGCAGTTGCACCGTCCTCAATCGTGACACTTTACAGAGGGTGGTGAAAACTGCAAAGAACATCACCAGGACAGAGCTGCCATCCATGGAAGACCTTTACTCCCAGCGGCTCAGGAAGAAAGCCCTCCGGGTTATCAAAGATCCCCATCACCCCAGCAACCAACTGTTCTGTCTGCTGCCGTCCGGCAACCGATACCGCAGCATCAGGAAAAAGACAACTAGACTCAGGGACAGTTTTATCCCACAGGTCATAAGAGGTCTTGTTTATATTTATATTGTATTGTTGAGGAAACCTCTGACCATAGTTGTTCAAGGTCTGCCAAGGCACAC
>NW_011362914.1:18209-24817 GCF_000735185.1 Notothenia coriiceps | reverse complement strand
CAGGGACAGTTTTATCCCACAGGTCATAAGAGGTCTTGTTTATATTTATATTGTATTGTTGAGGAAACCTCTGACCATAGTTGTTCAAGGTTTAATTTCTTTTTAAACCTTTGAGAACTTGAAGGAGGTTTTCAGATGTCTACGGTGGCTCACAGGGGTAAAACGTGCTTCAATGGGCCAAAACACTGGAAAAACACGCTGCACTTTCAAACATAAATTGCTGCAAGAAATTCAAAACACAACCAAAACGGGGACACTGAAAAGTGATGCACACAGCTTGTACTGGAGTGCTTGTTGATGTTCTGGGATTACAACATTTATAAAGTAAACCTTTCGCATTTTTCGTTTAAAGTTTCCTAAACACTGTGCAGGCGTTGCCAAGTTGTTTAAGATGTTTCTTTCTTTTTGCATGTGTTTTGGCACATTTGTGTTTTTATATTTGCATAGTTTTTGTAGGTGCAGCCCGTTTCTCCTAATGGAAGTGTTTTGGTCCATTGTAGTGCATTTGCCCCTGCCGACCACCGTTGTCTGTCAGCAGGATAACGGAGAAACGATTTAACCCAGATATAATTAAAGTCTTTGGAAGGGTTTACCATGGTCCAAGGAAGATCCCATAAAAGTTTACAGCGGATTCGAATCACGGGGCAGATACACAAATTAATTTTTCTCTGATGGCAACAGCCTTGGCAGAGATCTGCATGCCCTGAATGGCCTAGCTTAACTATGTATTTTATTTGATAACGATGCAAGATATTATGGATTGCTATTGTGTTGATCAATAATCTTATACTAGCTCAGAACATTTAAGTCTGCCGGCAGAAATATTTGGATATTGGCCAACAGTGGTAACATTGAGGTTTTGTCTCCTGAGCATGCTGTTTGTGACTTTTTTCAGATCAGTCCAGATAGTTGACCTGCATCATCGTCTCTCGTGGTATGTGAGACTCACTGTACATCCTTCCCCTCATCTGTACCTCCGATACAGTATGTATTTATATTGACTGCACCACCTGTAATTCTCTGTGGTGTAAATCAGCAACCGAGCATGGTGACATTCACACGCAATGAGCCTGATGAGCGATTGGACACACATTATCCCCCCACCACCACCATATGCACACACACACACACACACACACACACACACACACACACACACACACACACACACACACACACACCCCACCCACCCCTCCGTCTGCCAGCAGGTCTCGGTCAAATAGGCCACCATGAATAAGTCATCTTCCACAGTCCACTCACCTGCCCTTGTTTACATGGATTAAAATTGCATGGCCTTTATTAAGATTTAAGGACAGCATCCAAACAAATTTTCACCTTCTGAACCAAACTCAAAACCCTGATTTGTATGGGTTTTATTTGAATGTCCATTATCTTGTACACTCTCAGTTCTTGGATTCTGCCATAAGAGGAAGTAATCAATCATCATTTACTCAAACAGAAAACATTAGTTCCCTTAGAGCAGTGACCCTGTGAACTATCTAGTTGTTATTGACACCGACAAAGTTTCACATCCTTGCCAACATCGATTTAAGCCACCCTTGTTGTTTTGACCTTTGGCGATCATCCAACGACTTTATTTACCTACTTAAATAAACATTTCGGATTTCTGTTTGACGAAAACGTTCACGTCACACAGAGATTTGTCTGGCGTGATATGGTTAGAATTTGAACTATAGAATCAGAATTGGTCAAAAAGTAGAATTGAACATACAAGTAAATTGCTTTGCCGAATTGGTGTATACATTAACCCAGTAAAAGACATTTGATGGAAAAGTACGAGGTAATTGTCGAGAAAACAGTAATGTTAAAGAAATACTGTAAAAAAAAAAAAGGTTTTAAATACAAAAAGTGTATGAATATACAAAAAAAAGCAATAGAAATATAACAAATGACTATGACTTTCAAATCTGGTTCCAACAAACTATGATATTTTTGACATTTTTTCTTTGAAGTCCTTTTAATTTCAACACATACTTTGAAGGCAGCAAGTATACTAATTATTTCAAGCATTTGTGTTATTTCCTCACTGTGGTGTGTTGGTATTTCAAAGTAAAAGATCTGAATACTTCCTCTACTCTACTGGATTCAGTTGACTTTGTCCACAGAGCAGAAGGACAAGTCCCATCTGCAGCCTGTCAGGGTGAGCTGGGCTGGAGTCGAGGTTGAAATGTCACGTCTCTCATTAGTGAAATGTCCCTCAGTCCGTCTCAGGCTCCTCGGAAAGATGGAGCAGTGGTGCGTTTGGTTAAAACTTCTGGATTTGCGTCCTGAGTACAGGGGAAGTGGAGATTCATCAAACCTGTCAGGAGGGGAGCGGCTGGGAATCCCCCCTGGAGAGAGAGCTCACCCGGCTCCTGATGAGACAGATTCATCTTCCACTTCCTGTCAGACCACCAGACCTCCGTGTTGGTAAGGAGAGCGAGGAATGAGTGACAGCTGTGGGAAATCCAAGGGAGGCTGTAGAGTCTGATTCATTTCCTACGTAGACAACGTTAGGAGACTAACAGTTGGAGAACTTCAAAGCTTACATGGTCTCCTGGTTGAACCATCAGAACACAAGGTGAACAAATATCTAAGAATATGTTTGGTTCTTTGAAGGAAAAACCTTCAAACCTGTGGAGATAAAACTTTATGGAGATAAGTCCAAGTCCATCTTCCAATCACTGATCTTAAAGGATGATGTATGTGCACAGTTATGCAAAACATAAAATAAAAAATGTTCTACTGTACTCAGGTCCGGTGTTAAAGCCAAAAATGGCAGCGCAGCAAATCCATCTTCTGAAGAAGGTCATGAGATGTGCCCACAAGCTTAATAAAAACCCAGTAAGTAACACTCGTGAATCTTTATATTTTTCGTTATTAAAAATTGGTTGGCTTTCTGTGTACATGTTTCGTTTTCAAATGCATTCATGAAACATTTTGAAAAAATTGAAATCCACATTTTTGCTAGCATAAATTAGTCGCTAATGAGATTCATCGGATGAGTTAAAATGGAAGAAAAAGGTAGAATCAAACGCTGGGACTTAACAGGAGGAGAGATGACAGAATAACAAAAAATCACATACACCTCTGTAAGTCCATCTATATATTTCATATGTAGATAAGACTTTAGCACATTCTGTTTTCTTTAAATGTGTTCATACTGAGAACAAAGCAGAGTTTAAAAGATATGATTGCATACAAATGTATTGGAAGGTTGCCATAATATTTGTTTAATGTATAGGTATTATATTCACACAATAAGGAAATATTAGTCCTTATACATACACGTGTATTTTTTGATGTGTGTTAATCAGTCTCAGTGGGGCTCTGATGGGGATGTTTCTGCACCGGTCTGATACTGCATGTCATAAGACCAGTTGTGTGTGTGTGTGTGTGTGTGTGTGTGTGTGTGTGTGTGTGTGTGTGTGTGTGTGTGTGTGTGTGTGTGTGTGTGTGTGTGTGTGACAGGGGTGTCTGCGCTCTCAGTGGGAGGTCAGCTTCAGGAGGGAGAGAGGGGAAAGGTGCTGAGTTACCAAGGAGATAGTTCTCACTCTAGCCTGGCAGAGTGAAATACAAACACACTGCATACACATTAATACTTTGTATCCACAGTGATTATTTAATTAATAACTCCTGTGTCAGGGTGTATCATAACACACACAAACCGTCACAGTTAACATGTGGAGAAGCAGATTTAAAACCATCGCCCTCTCCACCTTAGCTCAGACTTTGCCCCATTCGAAGGATTTAGCCTTATTTAACCCTTTAACCTAAAGACCCAGTTGTAACTAAAAATCAATTGTACTATAGTCCACTCCAGATGATCTTTATCCTAAAAGAACCTTAAAGAAAAGATTGCATTTATTGTTCCTAATCATCCCAAAAACGTGCATATTTACCGCAGAAAGACAAGTGTACTTACATAATACTTATACGTATTAAAATGAGTAATTAAAATGGGTTGAATTTAAACCACATTTAATGGAAGAGTCCATTTGAAAATACTTTATGCTGGTTTGCTGTATAAAGATGGAAATCTTGATAATACTTTCATGACTGTGCTTAAATACAGAGCTGGAACCAAGAGGCAGATAGCTTGGATCAGTCAGAATGACGGGGCTAATGCGCCATTTGTACTGCATGGTATGGTACGACACGGCTCTTCTCAACTTGAATTTATCTTTTTGTTTTCCTTCGGCACCCCCTCGGTCGAGGTTCCTTTGAACTGAGTGATACGAGAAGATGATGTTGCCAGTGCAGACCAAGGGTTGGTCAGAGAGAATCGTAGTCAACTATAGCCAACTACTGTTCATGACGACCGCAATTCTTATTCACTCGACATTCCTATGTTTGGTTTTAATTAAACAATGCATCAAGTGTTCAATTTGAGAGGATGTCACAGCTGTTTTACGCACCGTGGCTATGGCAATCAGCTGTGGTCCCTTCTGATTTCAATGTGCAGGCCACAAACGGTGCGCTGGAGGGCTTCTGGGTGTCCGTTTCCAGCTAAATGACGAGACTTGTTTTCACTCAAGTTGTACCTTGTACAAAGCTGTTAAAGCTCGCTAATCAAAATGATGTACCTAAAATAAAAAATAACAACTTTTTGTTTACAGTTATGTTCTTGAACCCTCTTTGACTAATTCAGCTGGGAGCAGCAACTGTACTCCGCTTTTTTGATAGCATTACAGTGACTTCACAACCATTAAAGCATAAACAATCTGAGCCAAAGCCTCACAGGTTGCAGAATTAACATTTCCCATTAGGCACTATACTGTCCCGCTCCTTCTCACCTCCTGCAGGTAATGTGTGAAACACCTCGGGCATTTTTGCATCTCAATTTCTCTATCAGTCCCCCCCCTTCCATCGCTCTCACTCCCCCCATATTTCTCAATTACACATACATTTTCTTATATACATTTGCATGTTTTATCATTTGCACATCACTCCAATTAGGAGTTTATTTCCCATGATGCCATTTGTGCTCTGACTGTCCACAGAGACTGAACACCCATGTTTTTTGTTTGTGTGTGTGCTTATGAGAGAGTTAGCCTTATATGTGTGCAGAGTATTAGCTCTGAAGAGTAAATGCACAGTCAGCAGGCATTAAACACACAGGAGAAGGATAAACAAGGTGAAGTAGAGACGGAAAAAAACAGGTCACAAAGTAAAAGAAAAAAAAATTAAATTAACCTAAATAAAGTAGAAGTAAAATTGAAAAAGTTTACTGTAATTGTATTGTAATTGGTTGTTGAGAGTCTCTTTACCCTTGAATGTTATAATATCTAATTTCCCAACAATATACACCCTAATACATCACAGTTAGCCCCTCTGCAACCTCTTCCGGAAACCAGAGCCCAGTCTCCTCTGATTGGTTAGCTGGTCGGATCTATTGTGATTGTGTAACTGCTTGGAGATGTGTTGGAATTTTCCCGCTTCTTGGTCTATCACATACAATGTGTTGGATAGCTAGCCAATAGAAGTGCATGTGTTATATAGTGATTTCCTGATGTTACAGAACTTAACAAAGGAGTCCAGTGGAGGCGTTTCAGGCAGGGGGGGTGTGTGGGAGAGAAACTCCCTCTGGCGAGAAATTTGGAGATTTTAACCTTCACAGCCCATTTACATGCACAAAAACCTATATGACACACTACAGGAAAGGGAAAGCCCCAAAGAGCATTAAAGGGCCCTTGCAGAATGATTGACGTCAACCAGTATGTTCTGTGTTGGTACAGCTTTGGGCCTTCTATATGTTGCACACATGTTTTTGAACCCTTGGCTTAATCAAACAACTTTACAATTATACATCAATGATTACACTTTAGCAGCAATATTTTTTATTTTATTAGCATGATTTGCACAATCCATTTTAACATGGCATATTGCATATTTTGTTTCTTAAACTATATCTATCTATTTAACACAGATTTTTTATTTATTCAATAATTGAACCTCAAATATTGTATTGTCGATGCTGTCCGGTACTCTGCTCCACTTCAAAATAGAGTTAAGTTGGTGAGGGCTCTGATGGTACTGTGTATAATTGACGACAGCGGTTAAACTAGTTTATTTTGTGTGCAAAACAACTATTTAAAATGTGACCAAAATATGTGTACCAAGTGAAAATCAGGTGCCAGATAAGGAAGGAGGTTAGAGAAGCTGTAGCAGGAAACATGAACAGTGATCAACAGTGAGATGAAATCTGGCCAGACCACTCACTGAATTATTCAGGCCTCCCTTTTCCGCACCTGTCATTCCACCTTTACGTTTCTCCCTCTCTTAATCTCCTAGTTTCTCTTTGGTCTGGTCTCTTTGTAAAATATAGCGAGTCACATACATCTGATGGACCCACACATACAGTGGGGCAAAAAAGTATTTAGTCAGCCACCAATTGTGCAATCTCTCCCACTTAAAAAGATGAGAGGCCTGTAATTTTCATCCTAGGTATACCTCAACTATGAGAGACAAAATGAGAAAAAAAAAATCAAGAAAATCACATTGTCTGATTTTTAATGAATTACTTGGTAAATTCCTCTGTAAAATAAGTATTTGGTCACCTACAAACAAACAAGATTTCTGGCTCTCACAGACCTGTAACTTCTTCT
>NW_011362914.1:0-18186 GCF_000735185.1 Notothenia coriiceps | reverse complement strand
CAGAAAATCACATTGTCTGATTTTTAAAGAATTTATTTGCAAATTATGGTGGAAAATAAGTATTTGGTCAATAACAAAAGTTCATCTCAATACTTTTTTATATACCCTTTGTTGGCAATGACAGAGGTCAAACGTTTTCTGTAAGTCTTTACAAGGTTTTCACACACTGTTGCTGGTATTTTGGCCCATTCCTCCATGCAGATATCCTCTAGAGCAGTGATGTTTTGGGGCTGTAGCTGGGCAACACGGACTTTCAATTCCCTCCAAAGATTTTCTATGGGGTTGAGATCTGCAGAGTGGCTAGGCCACTCCAGGACCTTGAAATGCTTCTTACGAAGCCACTCCTTCGTTGCCCGGGCGGTGTGTTTGGGATCATTGTCATGCCGAAAGACCCAGCCACGTTTCATCCTCAATGCCCTTGCTGATGGAAGGAGGTTGTTACTCAAAATCTCACGATACATGGCCCCATTCATTCTTTCCTTTACACGGATCAGTCGTCCTGGTCCCTTTGCAGGAAAACAGCCCCAAAGCATGATGTTTCCACCCCCATGTTTCACAGTAGGTATGGTGTTCTTTGGATGCAACTCAGCATTCTTTCTCCTCCAAACACGTCTAGTTGAGTTTTTACCAAAAAGTTCTATTTTGGTTTCATCTGACCATATGACGTTCTCCCAATCCTCTTCTGGATCATCTAAATGCTCTCTAGCAAACTTCAGACGGGCCTGGACATGTACTGGCTTAAGCAGGGGGACACGTCTGGCACTGCAGGATTTGAGTCCCTGGCGGCGTAGTGTGTTACTGATGGTAGCCTTTGTTACTTTGGTCCCAGCTCTCTGCAGGTCATTGACTAGGTCCCCCCGTGTGGTTCTGGGATTTTTGCTCACCGTTCTTGTGATCATTTTGACCCCACGGGGTGAGATCTTGCGTGGAGCCCCAGATCGAGGGAGATTATCAGTGGTCTTGTATGTCTTCCATTTTCTAATAATTGCTCCCACAGTTGATTTCTTCACACCAAGCTGCTTACCTATTGCAGATTCAGTCTTCCCAGACTGGTGCAGGTCTACAATTTTGTTTCTGGTGTCCTTTGGCTCTTTGGTCTTGGCCATAGTGGAGTTTGGAGTGTGACTGTTTGAGGTTGTGGACAGGTGTCTTTTATACTGATAACGAGTTCAAACAGGTGCCATTAATACAGTTAACAAGTGGAGGACAGAGGAGGCTCTTAAAGAAGAAGTTACAGGTCTGTGAGAGCCAGAAATCTTGTTTGTTTGTAGGTGACCAAATACTTATTTTCCACCATAATTTGCAAATAAAATTCTTTAAAAATCAGACAATGTGATTTTCTGGATTTTCTTTTTTTCTCATTTTTTCTCTCATAGTTGAGGTATACCTAGGATGAAAATTAAATTAAAAAATTAAGCCTCTCTCATCTTTTTAAGTGGGAGAACTTGCACAATTGGTGGCTGACTAAATACTTTTTTGCCCCACTGTAGCTGCTGGAAGGTGTTGAGTGTTTGTGATGTTTTCACAGGTGGAGAAGTTTGATTTGAATGTTTCCTCCACTAACAGGAGAGCTACTTATTAATACATATAGTGTGCAGACTTAACTGTGATGCAGTATAAATGTGTGACAGCTATGTGATGGACAGGAAGCTTTAATGGGGACAGTCCATTCCTACCCTCCATTTTCTTGAATTATTGAAGGCGGGGCTAAATCCAGGTACCGTGAATGAAGGCCAGCCGAACACTCACCTGAATGAGGCAGCTTTAAGATCATTCATGCATTTTCTGACTCTTACCCTTCAAACTAACACCTTTCTTAAA
This sequence comes from Notothenia coriiceps, assembly GCF_000735185.1. Taxonomy (NCBI): domain Eukaryota; kingdom Metazoa; phylum Chordata; class Actinopteri; order Perciformes; family Nototheniidae; genus Notothenia; species Notothenia coriiceps. Next base: position 16,365 of record NW_011362914.1, on the reverse strand, counting down.
AAGACTCTGCAAGCTACTTTAAAACTTAAGTCTTACCATTTTGAGATTTCACAACCTCCTTACAATTCTTGCATTAATCTTGATATTTATTTTCTTCATCTTTCATGAAGAATGAGCATTGTACAAAACATATCGGTAAAGTTGTAGTTAATATTGATCATGGATTTCACCCATTTACATGACAAATCTTGATTAACATTTTTCATGAAGATGGATGTAAAACAAACATGGGACGTTCACCCAGAAGACCCGGTTTGTGTCATGTGTGTAACCTACTCCTTTTAACCTGTTAAGCCCGGAGCCTGTTTTTCAGGTCTCAGGCTCGAAAATGACATGCCCAGAACAAATGACTATATCTTCACTTCTAAAAGGGGTAAATTAATAATCTTTGCTCTCGAAGCAATGATACAATTTCCTGTTTTATTTTGAAAGGTATTCACCCCCTGTCTTTTGTCTGTGGTTGCTTCCTGTTTCTCTGTTTTCCCTCCTGTCTGATTACTGATTCTATTCACCTGATGCCCTTGTGTCTTTTCCTGCCCTTCCTAGCTGTGTCTTGTCCTCTGATTAGATTTGCATGTATTAAGTTCTGGTTTTCTGTTGGTGGTGGTGGGATTGTTGGCTCTTTCACAAGGTAGAGAGTTCTGTTAAATGTTTTACGTGTAGAGCCTTGAAATAAAGATGTTTTCAGTTTAAAGGTGACCTATCATGCAAAATGCAGTTTTGTACGTCTTTTATACATGATTATGTGTCCCCGGTGTTCCAGGGAACTCACCAAGTGTCAGAAAACACAACCCTCTCTATTTTCCTCCATACCCAAATCTCTTAAAAAGGGTCTGTAACGGATCTGATACAGACTGATCCAGATTTGAACACTTCTATGACGTCAAAGAAGTGGCGCTACGGCTATTGGGCCAACTCCACCAATCAGGAGGAGACAGCCACGGACATTGCCGTTCGAAAGCGCTGGAGACGATGTAGTACATATGCCAGGCCTGTAGATGGTGCTGTTCTCACAGAATCAGCCCATGCAAAGACAGTGTTAAATTGAGCGAAATGAGGAATGGCTAAAATGCATGATCTGTTTGGTATTTTGAAAAATAAAAAGTATAAATATGCCTCATATAGGTATGGTCCTACACTATATTATTCAAATATAGCATGATAGGTCCACTTTAAACCATTGTCTGTCCTGCAATAGGGTCCTACCTGCTCTGCTGCCCCTGACACATCTACTAGTAATCATCAGGTGAATCACAGCTCAATTGTTCTTCTTTAACATACTTTAATGTTCTACACTGTGACATTAGCATGACTTATTATACAGCGATGTGATGTTCAAGCTGAAAGGCATCACCTGACCGTCCCTCTGTGTTAACATGCACAGGTCATAATCAAGCCTTCCTGAAAAGGTGCATGTCAGCAATCCTGGGATCTCATCAATATTAATCAGAGCTGGTCAGAGAATGCATAAGCATTCATTAGGCCTCATAAAAACTAATCATGGGTAGCATCTAAGGTCGTGGGACACTCAGAGCTGCATGACAACATGCTGGAGGGGACTCACAGCAGGGGACATCTGCCGGGCACGTCCTGTATCCAGAGTTCAGTAGCACAACCAACCATCCATCATCACTGGTACTGCATCCTGGTTCTGGGGGGATTATTCAAAGGGATCTTAGCATCACAGGTACCTTACCTCACCAAACCAATGGGCTGTTCTACTGAAAGATGCCCCTTTTAAGGTAGGTGGTGATTTCTGGAAGATGGGTCGATAAATGAACCTATAAGTAAAAATGGAGGTAATGATGAACCACTCCAGTTATAGTAGTTTGCATCCATATTTTTTTCTAGCCTTGTCTCTTCAAAATGTGTTCCCATACAATGGAACTGTATTGTCAATTACGATTTGAGGTGAATGTACATATCACAAAAATGTTTCTAATCATAGTTGGATCAGGAAAGTTTTTATCCAGTTTACCACGTTAACCATGTGTTTAAAACTCCAGCTGTAATCTGGGGGAAAATAGATTTCAGGCAGAGACAGGGTGGATTTTTTTAAAAGATCAGAAAGTCTGTCCTTACCAGCCCGACTTTCTCAAAGTATAATAAGTTGTGAACAAGTTTGCCCCAAGATCTTGTCTTCTTGCAAGTTTCCAGATCCTGCCCTGATTCTGCCCCTGCCAGCCCGCAGCTAAAGCACACACCGAGGCGATGTGTACATGAAGAAGCTGCAGCGAGGGTGTAAATGTGAGCGCTTATGTCAGTGTAAACTTTGAAGAAACACAGGAGAGTTTCAAGTTCAGCAATGCCCCTAGAGTTTGATATCTAAACTGGACAGACCTAGTGTCAGCACAGCAGGTTGGTTTAAGAGACCACACGCACATACACAACAGCTAGATGAACACACACACATACACACGCAGAGCGGCTGAGCAAACAACATCAGCAGCACATAAACAGGTGTAATCAAATGCACAAAGTGCTGAAGACAGTGGAATATGTGACGTGCATGATTAAAGGAACCTTTGAGCGTCTAAAAAGGAGACGTTGAAGACCATAGAAGAAGAAGATCAGAGACGAAGAGAGATGAAGAAGAGGCCTTGGCCTGAGGCTTGTTAATTTGTGTCTCTAACAGCAGTTTGTTTGAACCTCTGTGTGGCCTGTTTTCCTATTGACAGCTTCTCCTTCATCACCTTGCCAGGCTACAGGGCCACAGGAGGGTGAGCAGGGAGCTCCTGGACGGAGGGGGGGGGGAGCAACCGAACACACCCTGCCCCCCTCGGAGGTGGACGCTTCAGCTAAAGCGCTGATGGTTAGATAGCACAGCTCCCTTAGTGCTGAAGCCTGAGCTTTTAAAATGCTGCTACTGCCTCCGAAGCACTCGTACCACCACACAAACATCAGCAAAAACACACACTCGTCCCGTCGATGCACTCCCATCAACTGGCACTGGGAAACGAGCGGGTAAAAAAAGTGGACGACACACATATGAGTTAATGCAAGTGCAGCCACCGACGACGCTGTGTGACATCACCTGGGTCCAGAGGGGCCTTACCTTAGCTCCTAGGGGATATATGCCCCGTCACACAACACACACACACACACACACACACACACACACAGAGCTCACCTCTGGTCATGGTGTGCGCAGAGGACACTACCAGCTCCACCAGTACTGATGCGGTCATCAGGAGGGTCATTAATTGTGGCGTCCCTCAGGGGGCATCACACAGAGGCAAGATGGGACGTGTGTGTGTGTGTGTGTGTGTGTGTGTGTGTGTGTGTGTGTGTGTGTGTGTGTGTGTGTGTGTGTGTGTGTGTGTGTGTGTGTGGCCAGTTTTATGTCTTTGTGAGGACCAGTTTTAGACCTTGAGACTGAGGACATATGGTTAACTAAGGGCATTCTAGCTAAATCAGACATAGAAATGTAGCACACTTTTGTTGGGTCAGTACATTTTTGGAAACTGTTTTAGGACGCGAGGACGTTTCTCAAAAGTGGGGACATTTTGGAAAACAAATTGAAAATGTGGACATTTACGTGCATACAAAAAGAAAAATCCGGAAGAGAACATTTGTGAAAATTGAGGATGTTATAATACAGTTTGGCCTGTTTTAAAAAGAAAATAGAAAGAGATTATTTAATTGGAAAGTATAACATGTGATTAGGAACAATTTCGGAAAATGTGTTGCAATTTCTTTATTTTTTTATACATTTCCCAAAAAGTTTCTTAAATTTAAGGGGATTCAACTAGATTTGAGGTTTAAGGTTAATAGGCATTGAGGTATGGGACATGCATCTGGCATGAACACAACTATTTGTATGTGAACATATGCATGTCAGTGATGGGAGGGGGGTTGTTGATATCTGCCCCTCACTGCTGCTGCATCTGGCATTGTGCAGACATTATGCAGGTTTAGCATTTTAGCATGCTGCTTCTTGCATTGTGTTTGCACTGTATATTCCTTGGGAATATGCATTCTGCATGTTTCTATGATTGTGTGTGTAAAGGTACGACTGGTTGCTCTTTTATTAAAACCAAGATATATAAAACAGCAAAGTAAAAGGAAACAACTTTAAATAAAAGACAAATAAAAGTACATGCAAATGAGTGGCTATACACACATTTTTCTTAAAACTCCTGTCTCGTCTTTTCCTGAGAATTTGCGTGTCTGTTTCAGTGAGTGTGAAAGTGAAATAGTGTGCAGTAAATCCCCTCTGTTTGTCTGGTTTCCCCCTCATTAGTGAGAGAGAGTTAACGTTAGCACAAGTGTCCTGCGCTGGACCGTGAGATTACTAATTAACGCAGAGTCTAACGAAGGGAGAAAAAACAACACCTCGACAAAGTGCGACCATCAAACAGCCAGACCTGCTGACAGAGACAAACCGATCTACTGACACTCCCAAACCTGTGTTGTGTGTATGTGTTTATTCAGGATTCTTAGTGATACAAAGAGCATAAACAGGAAACAACTGGAACAAAGAAATCTCTCTCTGTGGCTAATTTCTATCTTCAACTTTCATTTTTATTTTATTTCAAATCAATCACGATATCAGCTTTCGGCCAATCACATACTTTGGTGTATCAATCTCGGAGAACCACTCCCCCCCCCACCCGACCGTCAGCCTCTCCCAACCCTTCACTGTCTGGTTTACAGAAATCCAAGCGGATGGAAGCTCCCCGTGGTTAATGATGTCACAAGCTGATCCATTCCTGTGTCCGCTACGCTCACACTCAAATCCCCCACAATTCCCATATGTGCTCCATGATAAGTCCCATCATGCCTTTCTGCTGACCCTCCTCGGCCCCCTTATTCATTTCAGCCTGTCTCCTCCAGAGCCCGGATTTGGGCGGACTGGGGGCAGGTTTGGAAGGGTTAATAGGAAGCTAAGAGGGTAGGCGATGATGGGAAGAAGAGGAGAGGGGAGGCATTTAGCTCACCTTGGAAGACAAGAAGTGTTCAATAGAGGCATCAAAAGGAACAGGAGATGTCCTCAGTTCAACACAAAAATCCTTTTATTAGCCCAGTGGGGATGTAATGGGAGGAGAAGAAGGCTTGGAGCTGGAAACTTTATCTCTTGGTTATGTTTTTCTTTTTCTTTTCAAAGTCAGACTGTCTTAATATCTTGAAGCCTCTGACATTCATTTCGATATGTCAGTCTTATAAACACTATTAGTTTCATTGTTTAATTTATTTTTGGTGAGTATCATATTTTATACAGAAAGATGCTGTTTGATATGTTGACATCGGAGTTTGAGTCTTTGGAAAATTGAATGGGGATGAATGAAAGATGAAGTTGAGACTGGATTATGTAATTCAATGTATGCCGAGGCCAAGGGATATACTGTACCTGTTCCTCATTGGCTGGCAGTTTTTTGTTTAAATCGATATACAAGGTGCCAATACTAGAATACGGCATGACAAGGGAATATGCTGCATCTGCAAATGAAGCCAGTCATAGTATTTAAAAAGCAATTGGACCTTGAGGTGGAAAAGGTTTGGAAAACTTCTTGAGGTCTGAGAAATGTTTGGTTTGGTCGAAAACCCCTGAACACACTAGCTCATTTGTCGAAAGAAATAAATATTTCTGTCTTTAAATATAGATTTATTTGGTTCAATCAATGTTAAATAGAAGATCATGATTTTATGATTCCCTATTTTATATGTCTTACATTGCAATATTTTTATTTGTAGCCCTTGACGTGCGTGTATATGCCATGCACTGTTACCACTCAGCTCTATATGTTTGTAATACGTGCTATATTTTGTGAGGTGTGTTTTCTTGTATTTCTACCCTTGTGAGGACTAACTTGATTTGTAGACCTTACAAGGACTTTCTTTGAAAGTAAGGATATGTTTCTCTTTGGTCCTTATTTTTATTCAATGGGCTCCTTTGGGGTCAAAACTTGTTTGCTATTGAGATTTGTTTAAGGTTAAGCTACTGCTGGAGATTAGCCAAGGCGTTGAGCTCGTAACATTAGGGTTGGGAGGGCATGATTTTAAAGAGAGTACAAATGTGAGCATGTACAGTGTGAGTGTGTTATTTTGTTTGTTTGTGTGCAGTCGACCACAGCCACTGAGTGACTCATTCAGCCTCTCCTCTACCTGCCACAATGTTGTAGCACTGAGAGAGTAAGAGAGGTGTGTTGCTGAATAATTGATAATAAGTAGATTTCAATAGGCTGAACATGTCCCTGCTGATGAGTGACCTGTCAATCAGTCAGGACCCCCTGTCATTGGGTAGAGGGGGGGATGTTGCGGTGCAATGGGCCAAACATAGACAGAATAGATGGAGGGAAGACATGAAAGGGATATAGGAAGTAATGTATAAGAGTTGATAGAAATCAGACTGCCTCCCTTTCTCCTCCACTTCCTCGTCTCACCTGGAGAGACTCATGCATGGCTTTTCTCCTCAGACCTCGGGGACGTCACACCCAAGTGGAACACTGTGAACTCAGGCCGTGACGAGTAGCTGAATTAGAGGAGGAAAGTGGCTAAAAAGATCTGAGGAAGTTGCTGATGGAGGCAGTTGTGTGGATAAACTCTCTCAGGTGGCTGCCAGCTTCACTACGTTCCTTCCAGGCCTTCCCAACTCTGTAAACTGTGTGTGTGTACGTTAGAGAATGTATTACTGTGTGTGTGAATAGAGAGGAGAGGTTGATAATGTCAGCAGCGAGCGGTCTCTCTCAGACCAAATGGGCCTCAGCTGTCGGTTGAGGTATAGCTAAACTGAGTGTATGCGATATTAACGTAGAATGACATCCTGTTTGCGTCAGTGTAATCCTAATCCAATCTGACGGCACTGCATGTGGAAAAAAATTGCGCTCACTTTACCTTCCTGAAACTGTTAAACAAATACTTTAAATAGGTGAAAGTCTATGTGTAACCATCTAACATAGAACATATAATACTAATAAGTCAAAATGTGTCCTTTACCAATGTATTAGCTTGGTTGAAGATATTGAGGATTTTAAGTGTCAAATCAAGCGGAGTGAACAGTCTAGATCAGCGTTTCTCAAAGTGTGGGGCGCGCCCCACTGGTGGAATATCAAAACAACGGCCCGCCTGGGGTGCAAAACGCATCAATGAAAGCGACCCTCTACCACACAAGACAACACCTGTAAATAACCCAATTTGTGTTCTTTGAAATTGAAAAGGATATTGCATTGTGTTTGTTACTTTCGTTGCAGTGTATGTCTTAAGTGTAATTTGGCATGCTTTTATTTTGAAGGCGAGTTTACGCTGTTGACAGTTGTTGTTGCAACGGAAACAAGAAACGTTTCACAGCGGGCGGAACTTGTCATAAAGTCCACGATAATAAAGCCCACCCATTTAGAGGGAAGATAGGATTGGTCAATTGTACTGTCATTTGACATTACTCTCTCGTTCAGTTACTATAGCTGGGCCCTCTGTGAATTCATAGCTGGACGTCCAACAGCTCCTGTCTTCACCTCGCAGAGACGAGCTTCTTTCATTTAACCCTTCACATTCAAACAGAAACTGAATAGGCAGATTCAAAGGATTTTTTTCTTTGGAAATGTTATTTTAAATACAATTTAATCAAGTTATTTTTGGTAAAACTAATGACAAATATTACTAAAAACATATTTAAAAAATATATATAAAGAAAAATATAATTTGTTTTAATGTTTTTAAATATTATTTTGTAGAATATTTTAGGCCCTCAGAGACAGGCTCGCCACTGGTAAAAATCTCTCATACACACATGTGAAACGCTCTCACAGACACACACAACAGCGTTGCAGTCGGGAAGAAAAGCAATGTGGAGCGAGAGAGAGAGAGCGAGAGAGCAAGAGAGAGAGCAAACCTTTATCTATTTAATAAAGTTGTAAAAAATAAAGTAAGAAATCATTCCAATGTGTACTATAGGACAGTAAAAAGTTTAAAAGGGGAGGGATTAGTAAATATGCATAAATAAAAAGAAAGAATGCTAACTAGGATAAGATAAGAATAAACAAGTTTAAATGATTTGTTGTGATCATATTCTAAAGATGTTTGGATTATTGAAAAGTATACAGCTCCCTTTCATCTGAGTGTTGAGAGCTGTATCCATAAATTCATGTTGTGCTCAAAGTAGGGCTGCTCGATTATGGCAAAAATCATAATCTCGGTTATTTGGGTCAATAATTGATATCACGATTATTAAAAACGATTAACCATTTACTTTGAAAACATCGATTTATTGAAGAAAATAATTTGAAAAATACGTTTTTAACAGTTGATTACCCTGAACTTTAAGTATAATTCAACTGAAAAACCTATTTTAAAAAATAAAATCGTTTTATTTCGATTATGTTGTTTTCATAACCGTTGCAAGCCAAAATCGTAATTGCGATTAAAATACGATTAATTGAGCAGCCCTAGCTCAAAGTGCACCAGATTGATGCATTTAACTTCAACATTTAAAAAAAATCTTCCTGGGGGTGCATGCCCCCGGACCCCCCTAGAGGATGTGACGTCCACCACCAAATAAAGCAGGTTAAAATAATTAAATTGCATACATTTTATTTTAGTAAACACTGAAAACGGGTCTCACAGACCCAAACAGCACACAAAGGTTAAAGGTAGCATATAATAATGTTAAAATTTGCTAAATATATACACTGCAAAAAAACAAAAAAGAGGAGTAAAAGTAGCTCACGACTTGTTTTATTTTTTGAAAGTAGCTCTCATCCTAAAAAAGGTTGGAGACCCCTGCTGTAGAATGATACATTTGACAATTTTAAGCTTGGCCTACCATTTTATTGGAGCAGGTGAGGAACAGGATGGGCCTTGAAAAGGCCCACCTGTTCAAAGTGGGGAATGACTGAAAAAGTTTGAGAACCACTGGTCTAGATGGATACTTAATGCATTGAAAATGTAAATAAATGGATGAATGTACTGTATGGGCTGATCCATATATAGATGTGCGACAGGGTGCAGACAACTTTGCCAATGGATAAACTAATGAACTGATGAATTATAGATGTATGAATGGATCCAACAATAGAGAAAGAGATGGAGGTACCAGTGGAAAGATAGATGAATGATAATGTACATGTCATAAACCAAAATGATGAAATATGTCCGTCAGGCGATGATGCGACGGCATATGGTTGAAGAAAAAGAGAGTTAACGTAGTCTTGTGAAAAATGTGTTTGACTAAAATGATCAACTTATTAGTTTTGGCTGGACTAAATTCAATAAATCTGATGACTAGAAAATACAAAATGTCAACTATTTTAATAAACAAAACAAGACAAAAAATTTCAATTATTTTTGTTGAGACTAGATTTGCTACAGGACAAAGATTAAATATCCCACAAATGTAACGCCAAAATACGGATGGACTGCATAGCAATGGATGAAAGTAAGCCTGTAACTGGCCGGACAGATCCACAGAGAACTAAAAGGATTGATGTAGACAAATGGCTGGATGGACAATAAACATGAAATACCAAACAGTCAACACAGCACGACTGTTGTTGCATTAACACATGTACTTCACTCATTCAACATGTATTGTATTGTATACTTAAGTGCTCCTCTGCTGCCTTCAACCGCCCCCCCCTCCCTGTACCCCACACACACACACACACACACACACACACACACACACACACACACTGGGCTTGGTGTGCCTCCGATATAAATGTTTCACTGCGGTGACCTCTGCTGTAAGTGGCAGACCCCCGACTCTTCTTCCCACCGTCTCTGCTGGGAGCTTCTCCACACTGTGAAACTCTGCTAACAGCTACCCAGGGAGGGAGAGGAGTCTGCGTGTGTGTGTGTGTGTTTCGTCTATTTCAGCTCCTCTGAGTACCCTAGAGTGAATAAATAAATATACAATTATTTTCAATTCTTCTGTAATCTGTCTAAGAAATCCTTTTACTTTGTGATATTTAGAATCTTTGCAGGAAATACGAGGAAACGCGCAGATGTGAGAGGACACCTGCTTCTTTCTGGTCTCTGAACACATTCTTTCAGGTGAGTGGAGCTCTGCTTGCTGGACCTCTCTGTGTCCTTGACGTCCTATTGAAAAATGTAACTCCCTCTCCTTGCCCGCCCCCAAACCTTTTCCCCTCCCCCACCTCTCTCCTCCCATCTTCAGGCACCCATTTCCCCGTCAACCCTCTTGAGCACTGGGACAGGTCGAAGGTCAAGTTGCTGGGGTTTCCAGTCTGTGCTCTCCTCTGAGGCTTTAGCAGCCTGATCTGTCATAGAAGATATGAAAGAAAACACAAGATGTGTTTACACTGTGCATCAGTCACATTTTAGCCCGAAAAACCCTGTATTTTATAGAAGAAGCAGATATGTTGCCAGTTATTATGCCTGTCATTTGCGTTATATCAAACCCTGTTTTAACTGTTTGTAGTCATCATTTGTCTTAGCTTTAGCCATTACTTTTTAATTGTGCATTTTAGGGAATTTTGTTGTTACTTTTTTAATAAGGCAATATCATTTCAGGGAATTTTTCATTTAAACTGATTGAGTTACAGTTTACTTACGATATTATTCAGTGCAATTTTTCTTGTTTATTTTGATAATTCTGGTTTGAGTTAAAACATTTCCTATCTCTAAGCCATAAGCAGAGTTCCAGTACTGTGTGTGTGTGTGTGTGTGTGTGTGTGTGTGTGTGTGTGTGTGTGTGTGTGTGGGTGTGTGTGTCTGTTTGCGTGTGTGTGTGTGTCTGTTTGCGTGTGTGTGTGTGTGTGTGTGTGTGTGTGTGTGCACGACTGTTGTGTGTGTGCACGACTGTTGTGTGTGTGTGTGTGTGTGTGTGCAGTGTGCAAGTGATTTTATTGACATCACTTATTCATGTCCCTGCTGTCCCATACAGGTCCACTTAGGACCATTGTCACTACACCCAGTTTGAGTGGTACTGATCTTCATTTCACTGTCCTGTACTATTTGTGTGTGAGGGTAATTCAACCAGTGTTTTAATCAAAGCATGTGATATCTGTGACGTGGTCACACATAGCCAGTCAATATGAGTCAATCCACTGTATTATACACATCAAACCTACATCATTCACCGCTTGATAACCTCTCTGTTTACGTGTATCATCACCCTCTCCACAGAGACATAATCTTTATCTAAATAACTTGTTTTGTTCTTTATCCCCAAACAAAAGCTGGAGGCTGAAGCCTGATTGTGGACTTCAGTCTGTCTCACATGACATCCTTTTCTTCTTCCTCTCAAATCTGTTTCTCCAGCATGCTCCCTATAAGCCGGGCAGAGTGGTCCTCTTGATCCCGTGGAAGCTGTTTGAAGAGTTTCAGTCCCTCTGCCGTCTGACTGACAGAGCTCCGCTGGCCAGCCTCTGGCCTGAATCCCCCAGCTTTGGGCCTCTGCAGCCGGCTCTCATCCAGGCCTGATCCCACAGAGGAAAGCCGCAATGCCGTCAGGACGGATTTGACAGACCTCGCTCATCCCAGGGATGTCCAAAGTGCTTTCACAGTGGGTGAACCAACCCCTCCCACCCTTGCTCACCGCTGCCCGAGCCAACTGGAGTGTGACAGTGTGAGCGCGCCAGGTACAAGTATATGTCTGAAGCTTGTTTACATTTTGTTACCTTATCCAAGGAAGTTATATTGATAGTTGTGTATTTGTTGTTCTATCTGATAACAATGGGCCAAGAAAGAATAATCATGTATGGTATGGATAGCGTCTCCATGTGGCCATTTATAAAGCGCGTCTACATTACTATATTTTTTAACAGTTATGATATATATATATATATTTGTATTTAAATTCAGGTGTTTTATTTTCCAGTTTCTTTAATTGTACTATATGCATTAAAACTGGTGCATACCGATGCAATAACAAGGCTGTGCTCTAACCTTCCTATTACAGATAACATACAATAGGCCTATACAATAAAAACATTTTAATACACAACAACTACAGCCAAGCTCTAATTAATATCTTAAATTGGTTTCATTTTCCTTACATTATGCAATTCCAACCAAAATTACTAGCAATACATTCCACCTTCAACCCTACAGCTTCATGATCCTTATGACAAAAAAATACACTCATATTTAGAACATATAGTTCATAAAGAGTTGAGTTTTCCAAAGGATGATAGAAAATAAGGCATATTTCCTGTATGGCAAAATCCCTGAAGCATGGTCAATTGGTTGTTGAACCTTTGAAATTAATTCAAAGGCAATGGGCAAAGTCCTTTGATGGTGTAACTTGTCACGACTGGATCATTATGAAGTGAACCTGTGTGTGAGGAGACAGACAGGACATTGACTGGGTCAGGAAGTGGCTGGAGTGTGTAGACAGTATAGTGGGAGCTGAACTTCATTGATAAACCTTTTCCGTCCCAGACGAGGAAGGAAGCGGTGCAGGCTGCAGGGAGGGAGACGCTATGGATCCAGTATTGGGACAGGAGTCCAGCCACTGCCAGCCATTGATCAGGATCGCAATCAATCAGGAAACCATTGAGCAGTCCGCTCCAAAAATAGACTAAAAAATCACCTGAGAGCCAGCGAGCAGCGGACAGGGGTTAGATTGGAGTCACAGCTGACCGCCCGGAGACATTTTCCCCTCTGGCTAGGATTGCTCTAGGCAAGAAGTGGATCAGAGCGCTGCTGTAAAGCTCAGAGATGTGTGTCATAATGGAGTGTACAGGTTTATGCCACTTGACCTCTGACCCTTAAACGTTATTGACATGTTTCCTTGTTCATGGGTCAAATCCTCCCCTCTGGAGCAAGAGATCTTTAGGCTTACTTCACCAGCATGAGCCAGGAATCATTATTTTTGGTTGAAGTCTATAAATGACCAGTGTTTCTGAAGTATGTTGTCAACAATATATTGGGAGAGAGCTGAACAGTGAGCATTGTTCATATGATTCCTAATTTTATTTTATTTGTCTTCTTACACCGGCATAATTTATTTATATATAATTTTATTTAAAAAAATTAATAATTATGTAATGTCATTTTTTGTATTTATATTTGTAAGTTTCCTGCAAAATAATCCTTTAAATGTGACATTCTTGACCTGGACAAAGCACCTCAAGATGAACTTATTAAATTATGCTGTTGTTTTTGGGCCAAGCAGCAAATTAAGATAGTATAGTCATGGAACTCATTATTAATATTAACAAATGTAACTCATTGTAAACATTATATCTTATTATGTGCAGCTGTAAAACTTCTCATCCATATTTACCTACCAAAACTACTGCTTTATGGTCATTAAAAAACTGTCAAGCTCAGCTTTAAGCCAAAAATGGTGCACAGTATTTATGTAACGTTTCAACAACTGAGCTAATTTGCAGATGAAGACAGTGCGATACAATGGAAAGTTCCAGGATAAGCAAGTAGGCCGACCTTGGGTTGAAGTTGGTTTGTCAAAAGTCACTTACCTGTCCTACATTAGATTCATGTAGTTTGCACTATGGAATTTACCCCAAAATACCCTGTAGGTTGGGCCCTTGAAAAGGACCACACTGAGGGCTTAATATAGTTACTTCAGGGGAACCTCAAGGGTTTACCAATGAGAAGAGGAGGAAAGGAGTTTTAATTGAATTCTCTTAATTTCATCAGCAGTTTTTTTCAACCTTTAAACCTAGAGAAATCAGCAGAAGCACAACTAAACACAGCAAGTGACCCATATAAAAACATATTTCTTTAAAGCCCAAAATATCTTGAGTTAAAAATCTTAGACATGGAACCAATTCATTTCTGGCCATCCCAATAACAGCAAGAATAAAAACGCTCCCCCGAAGTTAAGTGAAATATCACTTAAGCTGCTTCACTTTGTTTGTGAGCCAGCAAGCCAACAGTGGTGCCAACGTGGAGTAAATCTTCCTGGTTTTGTGTGGGAAAGCCTCACAGAGGGAAGGAGGAGGTCTGAGGGAGACTGCTGGGGAGGAGGAGGGCCGAGTGAGGCAAGCGGTAAGACGACTCGGTCCTGTCCACGGGAGATAAGTGTCCCCCTCCACTTCATACAGCGGACCCTCAGAATATGTACGGTATGTATATGATATTGAGATGCACCCACACACACACATGCACAGTATCAATATTATCTGATGGAAAAGGTTTACACAGACCTCACATCCTGAGCCCAACGTACACACACACACAAACACACTCTCTGCACACATGAACGTATCCAAAGATAGCGTTAAATGTGGCGAGGGTGGCGTGCATACTGGCGGTGGCTGTGTGGAGAATCGGCCTGACTAAGCTCTGAATTTACATGGCTAAGCAAAGTTGTTAACCCTAAGAGGCAGGGCCAGAGAGGGAGCTAATGGGATTTCTCTGTTAATGAAATTTATGAAAGAGAGAAAGAGGGAGGGTGGGATGGATGGAGAGATAGAATAAGAAGAAGTAGTATACGAGAAGAGGCGTGGCCCATGCAGCTCCTTCACATTGTTTCTGGCAGAAGGAATAGAGCGAGTGAGAGCTTTATGTATGCACAATTTTACAGAAACAAAAATGAAAGCCAGAAAAAAATATGTACATGTTTAACAAAAAGTAAAAGCCTTTTTGACACTGTCACTTTACCCAAACCACAAAAATAGATAGTTCTTTCATTTCTTGTTTTAACTTAGCCTTGAGAAACTTAAACTTCTCCTTTTTACTTTTGGAAAATCATCTTTAATTTCCAGTAACCATGACCGTGTACATGCAGAGAAGTGTTTTTCACTTATAAAAAAAAAAAGAAAATATTCGTACTAAGTTTCTATGGAAAATATTAAATTAATTATAGCTGTTACATGCTGCCCTATATACTCTATATATTTTTTTGTTCAAAGTTTCCACCAGTTGCAGACTATTTACCAATAACTAGCCTCCATCTTTCATTCCTTTAACCATGTCATGATCCTGGTTTAATGTTCTTTCCTGTTTTATTTTTAAATGTATTTTGTCCTTTTGTCCTGTCTTGTTTTACTTCCTCTCTTAGTTTTTTTTTACCCTGTTTTATTTACGGATTTCACCTGTTAGCCTTGTGTGCCCTCTCCAGCTGTGTCTTGTCTTTGTGATAAGTCCTGTGTGTATATCGTATATACATGTCTTCCCTTGTATTCTAGAGATGGCAAATCCAGATCCTTTTACGAACTCAAGGTCTTCTGAGTCAGTCATTGAAGAGATCCGGATCATACTTTGAGTCCTTTGAGTCATATGAGTCACCAAGAGCGGAGAAATCCTACCGGTGAAACAGGAGCATATAGTCTCCAACTTCAAATAAATTCACATTTTAGAGCTACTAGTGAGGGCGGCAGTCCACTGTTTGTGTATTTGTAATTTGTCACTTGAGATTTGCATTTCACGAGCATATTAAACTAACCTTACATTAACCTCCGCTACAGAAACATGACCTAACAACGTTTGTGTCTTAATGCTTGTTTATTGCAGTATTTGGCTTCTTAAACTTGACTGGGTGAAGTCGTCAAACGATCTGTGCACAGTATGCATCTCCGTTATCACAAACAGAGCTGACACTCTGATTCTGAAAAACATGACGAGTCCGAAACCGTAAGAGTAATCCACTCATTCAATCCGCTCACCGAATCCCGTAAGAGTAATCCACTCATTCAATCCGCTCACCGAATCTGAGTCTGGATCTCTGGATCTGCACGGTTACGGCTCTGAGTCCGCACGAGTCTGCTATGTTTTGCACAGTGAGTCAGGATTTGCGAATCTGAGTCTGCTGTTGACTCGTGCATGACGAGTCTGGATGTCTGGATCTCTGGATCTGCTACGGTTACAGCTCTGAGTCCCCACGAGTCTACAGGAAGTTTCACTGATCCGCGCCCCCTGATTATGCCTGGCAGCCATCCTACTGCACTGAAAAAAATGACTTTTTGGTTCACTTTGATTATTTGTTTAAATTCTACAAGAAATTACTAATGATGTTCTTTTACTCAAAATCTCTCCTATTATTACTTAAGTAATTTTATATCTTCATTTTGTTAAGTACATTTGAATCATAGCACCAAGTAAATAACTAAAGTAATGTGTTGACCTATAACCTGTGAAAAACTAGTAAAATGTACCTGGGCAATGTGAGTAAAGGTGGGCGACGCCCCCGATGACGTCAGATGAGTTTGTGCACAGTACAGACATTTGAAAAAAACCAGATGGTTCCAGTTGAAGAGAAGAGAGCATGGATCCTCATCTAATATGAATACTCGCGGATTTTGAATCATGTAAGTATATACTTTATTAACTCTGTACATCCCTGTTAGCTTGTCAGCTTAATGTGGATATCAAACGAATGTTAGCTAATGTCAGTGTTTCAGTTTAGCAATTTAGCTAGTTAGCGTGCTAGCTAATTTAGCCTGCTTTCATGGGTGCGGCACACACAACATGTAATACTTATTAGTTTAGTTGTTGCTT
>NW_011362913.1:95258-100525 GCF_000735185.1 Notothenia coriiceps | reverse complement strand
GAATGCTGCTTGGGGTCTGGGTGCCGTGTTGGCGGGACGTTGAGGGGCTCTCTGCTGCGAGGAGCGGACAGTGTGAGCTGGATTACTGGTGTTGTTTCCTGGCTGCTGCGTGGGGTCTGCGAGACAGCGAAACCCAGCCCGAACCAAGCCCGAGCACACACACACACACACACACACCCGCAGCCTCCCCGTGTCCCGCCGTCTGAGGCTGAGAAATCCGCGGAGCTGCAGCTGAGAAAAGATTGAGTGGGTGTGTGTGTGAGGAAGTCCGCGGATTGGTCCAAACGTAACGGCTCCGCGCACGTAACGTCACTATACCCAATATGTCACTGTACCCAGGAAGAAAAAGACAAATCTCCAACGAGGCATTCTGGGGCAGCATAGACAGGTATTTTCTGTGTTAGAGTTTTACTCGCTAGAGGGTTTGTGACTCTGCAGACCGTTGTGACATGCATACAAATCTACATAACACACAAGGGGACGGGTAATAACCAGAAAAGCATGACATGGGACCTTTAACATATATTGAATAAAAAGTATTTTTAGAGGCTCCTTAGAGGCATACTTATGATTAATTGACACTTCATCGTTCGTGCAAAGTTAACACAGACTTTTGCACTCTAATCTGCCTTTTTCTCTGCCCCACTTCATTTCGTATGCAGAATATCTAGAGGTGAGAGATAGGAGGAAGCAATAGGGAAAAGATGTTGGGCCGGTCCTGACTATTCCGGGGTCCTGAGCAAAATTCTGCTAAGGTGCCCTCCATGACCTGAGAGCTGAGCATTAGACCGTCACTCCAGTGCTCCCACTACATTACTCCCTACTTAAAAAAGAAGTTTGCTCTATCTGTTGCTTTAATAAGAAGTGGACCTATGCAGAATATATTTCATATAATCGTAAGATAGGTTAATATTAAAATAAATAAGACATTGTAGAATATATAAAATGTAGAACATGATCAACTATAACGATGATGATGATGGCACTAGATGAAAAAAGTAAGAGGATCACCAAAGCCATTATAATTCACCTTATCATTTCATAGCAATCCAACCATTATTTGTTGTTATATTTCATTCAAACATCAAGGATTCATCACCTCAAACTATAAGCAGCATTCTGTGTCAATCCATCTGGGTCACATGTACTGTAAAGTGGTAATGTAAGGGATCAATAACACTTGACGCTATCAATACCTGAAGTGAATAGCTCAGCCAACAGTTGTGAGGACTTTTCACTGGAAGCCACACAAGTCAACCTGCTGGTGATGGAACTTTATTAATATCTGTACAAGATCCATCCATTAGTTGTACAGATATTTCAGGCTGGACCAAAGTCCAACGGAGCGTGAACCTTTTGATTGACCATCATGAGACATGCAGTTCAATGCTCTTCCAGCAGGATATTTTTGTTCTGTTTCTATTTTAGTTTATTGACTGATGATCCGTTGCTATTGCCTCAGTATTTTTCCGTCAGTGTGAGGACTCGGCCACATACTAATAATATAATACGCAATACAACTGCTACCCCAAAACTAACCAACGCCTCCAGCTTGAGACGAAAATATTATTTTGAAATACAAAACTGCCAGCCTAATGCTTGCCTCTAACCAAAAACTGAATAAACAAATAGTGTTTTTGTATTTTGTGTCAGTAAAAACTTCTTCTTCAATGAATCGTCCCCAAAATTGGAAAACTGGCTCTCAGGGCAACAACTTACTGATAACAATTATACTTTTTTTTTATGCAGTCCATTACAAAACATATCTCCTGCAACATTTCCATCAGAGAAATACAATAACCCAGAATACATTTCACGCTTATTATGCAGGAGGTAATGGAACTGGTTAAGTAAGCCACATTTGAACTACAATAAATTGAAGACACATTTATTTATTTCTATTTATGATATTTCCTATCATATTATGGGTGTATGCTGAGGAAAATGTGATGTGATGCAAGCTCATTATTTTTAATTAGCTCAATCTTCTCTCTGTGTTATCACCAGTTTCACCGTTAACTCTGCAGCCTGTCAACATGTGTTTGTGCCCGCTGCTGAACGGTTACTGCCAGCCAACTACAGCCACACATACAAAAACTTTAATAACGTGGCATGGTCTGGATTTCTTTTAGGTCATAAATCAGTGACACAGTGGAATGAATCAGGCATGCATTTATACAAAGAATTGGTGAATATGCCGAGAGGGGTGGGGGAAAAAAAAATCACTTCTGCAGCGTCATTGGTACGACCCATGGTAGCGCCTGGTGTGGCTCCGTCAAGCACAACTGGCAGTGCTCATTGGTGTGAAGCATTGTAATACATTTCATCCAAAATTCTTCAAGAATTTATGGTTTGTCTGCAGGAACAACGGCTGTCCAAATACAATGTAGATGGGTTGGGGACCGCTGCCCTCATGATTTTTAAGACACTTTTAAGATTAGACTAGATGGATGAATAAAGTATGAATCTGACAAAGCGTGCAGGACTTGTTCCGAATCGTTCCCAGAAATATTAAATCCTTTCATATCCCAAGGCTATGTGGAGAATTTCCCTTTTTCCCTTCATTCATGTCTCTTGAACCAATGCAGCAGAAAATGTGTGTTGCCTGGGGAGCGGAGGAAGAGGAGGGCACCAGTGAAGATATCCATTGTGTTGACTTCAAACACAATCAGACATTCAATTATATTTCAAGTTTCCTAATCTGTTGTGATTCTCTTCATAGCTCTGTGATACTTAATAAAACTGTCACTTGAGATTTGGTAATGCAATTGTCCATTTCTGAAAAGTTTCAGTGCTTTTTTTCTCACATTCAACTTGTTTCCTGTTTTTTAATGCTTAGGCTAATTCAGTATAATCAGTCAGACCGGAGCAATAATCGCAATTTTACAACTTTGTTCAAATTTAGCAGTAAATAAGTGCATCATTGTTTATGCACTGATCCATTAATCACAAATGTGATTTAGTTAAAATCTCACGACATTTCAACCTTTAGCGGGGATAATTTGCATGTTTAACGCAAGTAATAATTCAATTTGTAATGAGATAATTAATCACAGTTGCCAGTGCCCAAATGAATGAATGCCACAGCCTAACAAATAGAATACAGAGCTGTGTAGGAGCAGTGTGGAGTTGCCTTCAGAAAGGGGGGGGGAAACAATGAGTGCCAGGGCACATCAAATATTTAATTCAGATGCAATATTTTTTGATTTGTTTTTGCAAAGGATAAGCATGAAAAATGAGCTCCCGTTGTGACAAAAGGTTGAAAATGAAATGGAACAGGCGATCCCTGCAAGAATGGAAAATAAATATTATCTAGCCTGGTTGATTTCTCTCTTCCCAGAGATGCTAAGATTTATGCAAACAGTAACAACACAGAAAAGGCTGCTGGCTACTGTGATGCTCTGCGTTTAGAGCGTGTGTGCATGTGTGTGTGTGAAAAGGTACAATTGAATACCCATAAAATAACTGGTGTAGACCGGTTTGTACATATTACATCCAAAGCTTTCAAAAGCACATCTTGTAAACCAGGTCTTGGCCTGGGGATGTTCGGTGTCAGTGACACTGCTGTAACATGCTCATATACAGCCTTTTGTAAAGACATGATTATTCCGTGTAAGCAAGTCAAAATATACCCTAATAACAAACCATGGGTGACCAAGGCGGTTAAGTCCAGCATTCAGAAAAAGAAACAAGCTTTTAAACAGGGAAGTGCCTCTGATCTGCATAATGCTAATAGGGAACTTAAAATTGAAATTCTGAAAGCTAAACAGCATTTTAAATCTGAACTACAAAACAATATCGCTGCAAACAACCTTGGCTCAGTCTGGAGTAGCATGAAAACCATAACAGGCCTCCGGGAAACAAAGAATAGCTGCCATGTGACTCTGGATGGCTTTAATTCAGATGTTGAGTTTGCAAATGCACTAACACATTTTTTTCTCGATTTGACACATTTCATTTGAGTAATAATATATCTGAACTGAAGCTTAAACTTGAAGACAATAAGCATTTTAACATAGATCAGAGGGAAGTGGAAAAGGCTTTCCGTTTAGTAAAAATTAATAAGAGTCATGGACCTGACAACATCTGTGTTCGTCTACTTGAACTTTGCGCAAAATAACTTAGCCCTGTGTTCCACTACATTTTTAATATGTCACAGCATGTGCCAAAGGTTTGGAAGGATGCTGTGGCAGTCCCTGTTCCCAAATCCAGAGGCCCCAAAACTCTTAATGATTTTAGACCATTTGCACTTACATAAATTCTAATGAAGACATTGGAAAAACTAGTCAGAGCAGAAATCTTAAGGAAGACTGAGCATGCACTCGATCCCATGCAGTTTGCTTACAGGCCACACAGAGAAGTGGAGGATGCCACCGTCACCTTATTCAATTTCAGTAGAAGCTGCTGGGACTCCCAGCAGCTTCTACTGAGGCCTTCCGAGTAAATCGCCAGAACGCCGACACATCCTCATCTCCACCGCTCCCATGTTTTATTTTGTGTTGCAATAAGTTAGTCTCTCTGCATTTCTGCGCTGGGCTAAATGCTAATGCTAATAATGCAATGCGAGGATAATAAAATGGCGGCTTCACAAAACTTTTTGGGAGTTTTACGGGGCGTGGTTTGCAATCCGCCCAGCCAATCAGACATAGGAACCTTATTCTCCCACGAAAGTACCTGCTCTCTAGCAGGGACTGAAAAGGGGGTAAAAAGGTTCTCATGAACTAATTTAGTTCCTGGGGCTTTTTGGTGTGAACGCAAATATATCATAGTTCTGGTGAACTATTGTGGGAAAAGTACTCTGGTGTGAACGCGGCTAAAGAGTGAGGGTGAATGGGACCCTATCTGATCAAGTCAGCTCCTCCACTGGCTCCCCACAAGGATGTGTCCTTTCGCCATTATTATTTATACTTTACACTAATATGTGTCAAAGTAGGTGGGAAAATAGGACAATTTTAAAGTGTGCAGATGACTCTGTAATTGTTAGTAGGCTCCAGGACAATGAGACCAGCCACGGCCCCTGTCATTGACGACTTTGTCAGGTGGTGTGAGGAGTCCTATCTACAACTGAACATAAGCAAAACCAATCACATGATCATTGATTTTAGAAGACATCCCCACATAGGCCTACATGAAGTTTTAACAATCCAGAATCAGAAAGTAGAATTTGTGCAATCATACAAATATCTCGGGACAATTATTGGCTCAAAATTGAGCTCTGATCCAAACTGTGAAGCTGTGTGCAAAAGGGGGCACCAGCGTTTGTACTG
>NW_011362913.1:80410-95081 GCF_000735185.1 Notothenia coriiceps | reverse complement strand
TGTGTGTGTGTGTGTGTGTGTGTGTGTGTGTGTGTGTGTGTGTGTGTGTGTGTGTGTGTGTGTGTGAGTGTGAGTATGAGTGTGTGTGTGTGCTCGGGCTGGGTTTCGCTGTGTCTCGCTGTCTCGCAGACCCCACGCAGCAGCTAGAAAACAACACCAGTAAGCCAGCTCACACTGTCCGCTCCAGCAGCGAGCCTCTCAACGTCCCGCCAACACGGCACCCAGACCCCAAGCAGCATTCTCATCTGTTTGTCATTGCTGGTGTCATTTTCTGGTTGCTAACAAATGCCATTGTAACACATAAACACACATCAGAGCACAGTGGGCTCATAGGGAGGGGGGGGCAGGAGCTTCAACAAGACGTTTAGGACAGAGTGAATACACATACTATACAGAGATGCTGTATGAGAAACCAATGTGAGTTTGGAAAATTGAACAATGTAAATATATTTTAGTAGACCTCAACAATGGAATTATGATCAGTAGAAATGGTCATGACATGGGACCTTTAAGGTAAGTTGCCATTAACCCAGCGGGCTGTGGTTGTTAAAGGCAACTCCCAGGTTCTTTAAGCCCTTCAACCTTGAACATTTATGTGTTTTAAAAGTATGTAAAAACTTCTCAAGAGTCATTCTCCTTGAAGTATATTCAGCTATATTTAAGAATTTTAAAATATCCCTTGTATACCTAAATGATATCTAATATAGATGTTACATCCTTAGATTAGTCCACAATACATATTGCACTTTTTATTATTCTATATTCTGTGAACCAAAACTGGAATTAACACAAACTTTGGGACTTTTCTGATTGATCCTCTATGAGCCATATTTTAAACTGAACAGGAAGTCAGCATGGTATCTTTTCGTTGTTTTAGTTTTTTTGCCTTTGACTTTCACCATCATAACAATTGCTCAAAAATACCTGGTTCTCTAAGGTGGTGTTTAACATGTGAGCAAATGATGTTGTATTTTCCTTTCCTTATTTTCTTTGCACATGGGATACTGTATGAAGCTACAGTACAGATACAGTATCTGAATTTAGATTTTCCATCTTACCTTCTCCTACCTCATTATTTAAGCAAAAACTACGTAAATAATAAACTCCTGTGTCTTCCAAGACTGACTAATGACCAGAAAGTGTATTCCTTCAAATATTTATGATGTATAAGACAGCATATTCTAGTCATTAGTTTTTCCAAAAAGGCTTTGATCAGCCATTTTTTCACCTTCATATCTGAGTAAACAATTTCCACAGGGTGAGAACGATCTGGGGGGGATATAAGGCTCATTTCAGAGGCAGGACCAAAGACAAATTGAGGTCAGAGAGAGCACGGGCTGGTTGTTTAGTGGGCAAAGACAAACCGAGAAGCCAAGCAAAATTGAATCCAGGGTGTAATGTGAAGACTCGTCCCAAGTGAACAAGTTAAACAAGCGTTGTTGTTGATGGGAAGAGCAGAAATAAAACCAGCAAGCCAGGCAGCTCAATCCCGTCTAAATAAAACAGTATCAGCAGGGAAATGTAACCCCCAGCAGAAAGCCTTTAAAAAACAACATCATTTGACTTAATTATTCCCACAAGACGAGAACTAACTTTTAAAACAACATTAGCATCAGGCATTTCTATCATTTCCTGTCTAAATGTGAAACTAAAACCACTTACAACATATTTCTACCTGCAGGATTAGGCGAGTATGACGGATGAGGTGAGGCAATGCACTATATTTTCTGTGTTGATCTCATGAAAGATTAATGTACAACACATGCCTTATGCTGCAACTTTTAAACCTGCAAGGGAATAAACAACATGGTTTTAATCTAATTTAGTTCCTGTAAATATGAGAACACATACTCCAGGCTCCTTCCTGCTCCTTAAACCATTATATTAATTGTGTTTGCTTTGCACTGCAGTAACCTTAAACCATTATGCATTCTGGGAGTTTGATGCTGGTTCTTTGCTCGGTGCATCGGTTAAGTGTTTCTCAACATTACGGGTCGCTTTTTTAATTTTGAATGAATCCCCATGGGAATTGTGGCATGTTGAAGTGCAGAAAAATGTAAAGAATATTCTATAACACATAGGTTTGAACAAGCTCTCTGATTGGTCAATAGGCGTGTTTGATTCCACGATCAAACAACGATCAAATAGAACGTGCCTAATCACAAAGTATCCAGTGGCCTACACACGCCACTAGCCTACCGAAACTACTTCCATGAGCCTACATCGTGTGGTTTCCATAGCGACGTTTAGCGACACACAGCCGTTACACTGTTATACATTGTCTCTTGTTGGAAATCGGTATCACCTGCATACAGCGGCTGGCGGAGGCAGGGTTGGAGGCCAGAGAAATCATGTCCGTTAGCGGACATAAAAACGAGTCATCGCTTCGCAGCTACTGGGCTCCATCTCTAGACAGCAGAAAGATGTGGAGCAACGCGCTTTTTGCCAGTCCGGGACACGCCATGAAACGGCCACTGGAGGAAAGCTCTTCCTATAACGTAGTCCTACCCGTGAACACCACAGCACCACCTGCAAAAAAGTCTGGCATGGAGTTCATGGAGAGCTGTTTCAAGAATTGCACTTTTAATGGCNCAACGAAAGATTTGCGGCTGTTTCAACTGACGAGTTGAGTGCGTTGGAAAAAAGTCGCAACGAAAAGAGTACATTGGCGTCAACTACCTGGGCTGTCAAATGTCTCAAAGCGTTCTTAAAAACCCAGGAGAAAATGGTGGATTTCGGAACAGTGTCCAAACCGTTACCATGGGAACTACTTTCTAGGAGCTACTTTCTGACGGAGATTAACTCAAGCAGAAAGCGTAGGTTTGGGAGCAAATTAGCCCACATTATGAAATTATTTGTACTCCAGTACAGGCGTACGGACCTCGGCGCAAGCGCCTCGGTCCTGCCGCAGTACAGTCGTACCAATAATGACGTTCAAGAAGGGCCTCTCGTGTATGATTGCTTAATTCAACACCTTGATAAAACGTTGTTAAAGAATGAGTAGTGTTTTTCCTTGCATGACCTTATGATCATTACGTAAATGTTAAGGAAGGAATCCAGACTCAGCGCAAATCTTTTTAACAATAGAGTGGCTATTATATATTTATGATGCTACAGCTTTTCCCTCTCCCCCTCTCTACATATAAAACAGCTCCTTTGTGAGGTGCTCAAAATGATTCCTTCAGAAATGCCCTAACAGAAAGAGACAGGAACACTCGTTTGAGTTAAGGGCTTCCCCAGCACCATTTATTGCTTTAAATGTCAGTATGGAGTGTTATAAGAATTGTATTGAAATAAATCAATAAGATACCTGAAGTTTAGATCAGGTGTCATGGCAGGATATTATTTTCATCATCTTTTTTTACATTTTTGTGTCAAGGATTCATTATCTGGCATCAGCCCTTTTGAGACTTTTTGTTCACATTCATTACAACAGAACACAGCAGGTTTTATTTAATGTCCCCTTGCTCAAATGACCAACTATCTAATCAAAAGCTATTTTTTTAGCAAAAGAGAAACAGACCTTCTGTATCTGAGAACATGACCAAGGCTAATTTTGAATTGAAAAGCACATACAAAGTGTTAGAAATGGTTAACTCTCCGCACTTCACATTTCTCTAGTGTTCCCTTGACTTACAATACATAATTGAACATTTGAATTACAGTAACTTTTAGGCTTGCTAGAAATGATAGTGCATTGACGTCCTTTCCACTAAATTGCAGAGGAACTCATTTCAAGATAAAACTAAGTGGGGTTCTTTTGCCTGTATTAAAAATAATATTTATAGTAATGCTTTGCACAACTGAAACTCTGAAAAATTGGATAATTTTACAATTAAGACAGCGGACTGTAAAGAGTCAGTCTCTGTGGTGAGCTAAAAATATAATTTTGAAAAAAGAACATTAGAAATATTCAATCATTCAACATTGTATACAAACCCTTTCTCGATTGTTAACCTCCTTACTCATGTGCAGAATGATCAATATTGAACAAATCAACAATCAGCTTCTGACAAAGAACCATTGACTAGTAGCTGATGTTTTATGACCAATCAATGCAATTATTTGGTTCCCCATAAATAGATTTAGATTTCACTGTCTACGAAATATGTGTTCACTCCTTTTCTCAGGATAAATGCACTCTTGTTTATTGACAATTTCAGTGTTCAAGTGGATTACATCTCAGTCTCAGGTAGCCAGCATTTTGTGTTCTTCACTTCTGTAACATGCAAATCACAACAAATGATACATCTTCTGCACATGTACTATTCACCCCTCCAGGGCTTTCCAATTCGGGAAAAACTCCTTAGCTCAGCGAAAAAAAAAGCTGAGATATGGCTGTAAATAAGAAAGTGATGCAGAAACAGGGAGGAGGGCTGATGGGCAAGAACCCCCTCATCCTTACAAGACAGTTCATTAAACACCTCTCACAGCCACCGCGGCACTAGGCTTGGAATGAAAAGCGCGATATAAGCTCATGCAGGTCAGGGGGTCAACCTACTACCAGTCTGCTGATAAATGCTGAGACAGGAGCGGGGGGGGGGGAAGAGCCACACAAGAACCAAACCGAGATTGCATTACATTTATCTAGAGACACTTTATCTCCAATGGAAAACATTTGGTGCTCCACCTTGTTCTGTCGCTCGCATCTTATCCTTGCATGTTTGAACTACAGGAACAGAATGAGGAATAATATTAAATATAATCCAAAATGTTGGCTAATATTAAGCAGATTGTCTTCCTTATGAGCTAATGCATCGCACTGTGCTATGACACTGAGAAAAGTTGGTTTGTCCTATTTACCAAAGCATTCAAACATAAAGTCCTATCACTGTGAAAACTGCCATTTAACTTTGAAACAAAAACACAAAAGCAAAATAAAGACGTATGATCTGAATTAAAGGCTTCCTACAGCGGTTGTCCTGACATTGTAATTGAATTACTTCTCTCTAATGAGAATTCACACAGCTATAATTTCCAGAGAAGCAAATGCAGCAGTATAGATAAGCAGCCTGCAAGTTTTGATGGACTTTTTGTGGGGCATACCACAGAGAGGCAAATTAATGACCTCCCTGGAGAGCGGTGCTGGTGTATGGGGAGGCTTATAAATAGAATAGTGGTATGATGGAAAGTCTGTGATATCTGCGTGTGACTACCACTGATTGTAGACGACCCACTAAGTGAGACTGGTAACGTGCTGTTTCTAAGAGTTGGTCACATTTAAAAAAAACTATCAAATTGATTTCCTTTCTTAGGATGGTGGACACATTCACTGAACCAACAAATCTAGCTTTAGTGACAAGCTACATCTGAGCATATTTTCTTTGTAAGTTCAATTTTGCTGAACTTTCTAGTTTTTGTGCAATTGACCTATAAGTCAGTGCTGCAGCAAAGCCATACAGTCCAATACTGAGGAAGATATTTTAGATTAATATTAATGATAAACCTTTTTTCTTTTCTTTTTTAAGGGCTAGGATTCTTTTATATAAACAGTGTCTGACGAAAGTTGTATGAGGAGGAGTTGATTGAATAAATACGTCTTTTGAATAAACCCAAGCTAGCTGCCCTGCCAATTGATTGAAAAAAATCTATATCATTGTAAATGATGTACAATCCAATAAGAAAGTGAGCTACATAGAAATAGAGCTTGTTTCTGACTCGCACCAGCACGTCCCAGATTACTAGCGTGTTCACACTTAGCCACCAGCTACAACAATTAACCATCTAGCCCAAAGAGAAGTCGCCATGTCATTAAACTTCTAAAAACCAATTATTTCGCCAATACTTGCACATGTATTTTGGTCCACCACTCTCTCGTGTGAGCGGGGCTTTAGGCTGGTGGATTGTTTCATGTCTATCGGATCTGGTTTAAGTGGAAACTGTATCTTATGATGTGTAGATTCATCAAACACTATTGCACACAGTGTTGGGTGATAAGGTAATATACAGTATATTATAATCAATGTTTTAGAGCCATGCCAAACATCACAAACAGGAACACTTCTCACTACATTTCCAAAAATGTAAAATAATCCAAACCCATAGAGTTTTAGCCTAGTCTAAGGCCCTATTCTTGTAATAAATCAATATTCTAGAGAATAGAGGATGGAGACAAGGGGACTGGCAGTTAATAGGAAAGGGAAATGAGCGTCTCCTTAAGTACCTCTGCACCCTGTGTGCACAACAGGACTAAAGTGGTCCCAAAAGAAAAGTTATCACATCAACTTTTCTGTGCTTTCTTTGGCGGTTCACAGCTCAAGAGCTTTTCCTGGTATCCTTCAGGCCTCATTAACATGTGTAGCCTCAGTAACTCAAAGTTCTGCTTTCATTAAACTAAGTTACTCAAATAGTTTCATTCGCTATTTTCTGTTGCGTTTCAAGCAAGTCTAGAATTACATTTGGAGTTCAACATGAAGAAACAAGTCGGGGACCGTTGAGTCTCAGGCTTTGTCAGCAGTAAGAGGAGCTTTTAAACTTTCTAACTTCACCTTTTGTTCAATAAGCGGGGTTTGTACATCAGTATCCAACTAAAGCGATTTGTACGTTTCTTGCCATCGATCTACAGCTCACAAGTCCTGCTCACTGAGGACAGTGTGGTGTCTGTATTTACAGTAGGAAAGCTAGAGGAGAGACAACTAATGACATCCTTTTCCACTTAGATTAAATTGTGTTCTGTGTGATATTTACTTACCTAATATTGGCCTAGTTCAAAGTTGGCATGAAGCTCTCTGAAGTCATTAAACATGACCTTTTCCTCAAACCAAGATCAATCACCTCAAAGTCACCTTCTCAATACTTCAAGTGAATTGTGCATCCATCCAAGAGGAGCCTTTGCAGCAGTTTAAGAGTCATTTAGGTAATGCATTTAATTGTTCTGCTTTAATTAATGGATGTTACACAAATAATAGGTTCATATCTGATCAGTGTGAAAAAGGAAACAATGGACAGATAGTCCTCTTGCAGTGCTGTGATCTCTGTCAATGATTATCTGTATTTCAAAGCATTTTCTCAGATAGAAGAGGGCAGCGTAAAACAGAGCACGCACATAAAAAGGATTACAAAACCCACTAAGCTACTGCGCATTGTTTACTTTAATGACATGGTTAAAGATACAGATGTTCCCATGGTGTGTTGGACCCACACTAAATAACCACTACAATAAATGATGTGGAAGTACACGTCTGTCATCTATCATTTCCAAAGCAGGGTTATCAACTGAGAATGTTTTCAGGAAAGCCAAGGCAATCATTGTATTGGGATTACTTTTGCATTTGACACATTCCCATCAGCAAACAGAAAATCTGCTCTAGAAATCACAACCTCTAATCCTGCCAGTCTTTTATAACTCATTGATCCTTAATGGAAGAGACCTTTGTGTGAACCTTTCCCTCTCTTATTCATTCCACACAACTACACTTCAGCTAGTCATGTCCCCTTGATATGGTAATTGACTATTGGTAAACATTATTTATCATACAGCTGCATTTAGAAAATTGCAATTTTAGCAAATCCTTCTTTAAAAAAAAAAAAATACAGTTTTCATTGTTTGGCTCTGTTGGCAGAGAAACACAACCACTGAGCTCAACCCGCAGTTAAAATGGCCCACTGCATCCATAAGGACGAGGACAATAAAGACTGTCTTTATTTCTGTCCCTCTGATGGAAATAACAACCTTTTTACGGCTCAGTTCCCTCATGAAATAACGGTCTGTATAGGCTGATATCCAGGTAGCTTATAGCTTTCCTTGGTGGCCTGATAAAGCGGATTCATTAGCATCTGAATATTCTTATTTCACATGGCTTACGGATGTATGCAGACACATTACAGGGGTTAACACTCTTATAATGTACATGGATTAAAAGTATGGCAGTGCATTGAAAGAAAAGCTACCATCAATGATCATGTTTTATACTGAATACATATGTTCTAGTTAGAGCCTAATAGTATGTCACTACAAATCAAATTCAAACCAAAAAAGATAATGTTGACTCTTCAAAGTTCAGCTTTATGGTTACACAACTGTACCACAGCCTGATGTCTGGTTCATACTTGTTCAATGCTGGCCAAGTTGTTAGACATTAATAGCGGTATTCAGTTATTGTTCAAACACTTAATCCACAAAGGAGCCAATTGAGTGTATTTCTTTTTTTAAAGCAATGGTCCCCCAAACTTGTTATGCAAGTTAGACAAGGACAACATAGTTTCATACGTCCCTTTATGCACTACACAACGTACATGCCTGAATCATGACCTATCTTTGTTGAATATCGCATACTAGATATGCTTTTTCGTCAACTATGTTGCATTTGTGGGATTGAACACATCACTTGCAGTTTCACCAATACGCTCTCTCTGCCAGGTGTGTAATGGTACTTCAGCTCTGTTGAATCTGTTTTAAACATATCTTTCTTGATCATCGTTCAAAACATTTGAATTTCCCAAATTGGAATGCATTCAGCCGGGGCGTCGGAAATATCTAAAAAAGGGGACTCTGGAAATGTTTGGAATCCACTCATGTTGGATATGTTCTAAAACAGGGTAAAAAGTACTGGTAAAGAAGACACACAATTTATTGTAGTACTATCTTTGTACCGGGCTATTAAATCGCCTTTCCTTCAGACCAGTTCACATGCATCCCACAGGATCTGATGGATTGAGGGCCATTGACCTACACTTACCCTTTGTCCAGCTAATGGGCCTTCATTATACATCTCCCTGGATCCCTGGACGTGTTTTCACACATGCCTTCAGACAGCCACAGTCAAAGCCAGTCACGCTTCGGCGGCTTTGCCGGCCAAACAGGGGACACAGTGGCTCAATTATACCTCTGTGTACGTCTCACCATGTGTACTACACAACAACCCCATTGTTTAGAGATAGCAATCTCTATGCACTGCCTAGTTGTCAGCATTTTCCAAACACGCCTACAGAGAGTGTTGAAAATACCCTCAGTGCGAGTAGTGTCTTACAAATGGAGGGGCCCGTTAATCAATAAACTGCCATGGTTCAGTTTTCCCCAGAGACGTAATGTATGCTTCGTGCTGATGCGCTCAAAGTGTTGCACGTATAGCAGATATCGACAGCAGCAACCTGTCTGGGTCTCCTCCGCCAGCATCTGATGCCCTCTTTGTCTACGTAGTTATCTCAGACACTGATAAACAATATGTTCAATGCATGCTCTGTAACATTAAACAGAGTGTCTTCATTTTGTGTGCAAACTACATTTTCATAGTCTTATTAAATGTGAGCCTGGGCCAGTAAGATAAATACCTAATACTTTTATCAAACATAATCAATAAGGTGGTTTCCTAGTGCACTTGTTTAAATATTTGACCACTCTGTCTTTGTTTATGGAGTGATAAAGGGGGTAGCGAGGGAATTATAGAAAACTGGATAGAGAGAAAACCTCCGTGTTCAGAGAGCTCCAAATACGGCCACAAAGAGCAGTGACAAGTTTGATTACATTTATGTTTTATTGAGTTCGGAGCTCCCTTAAGGTAGCTTGGAGAAAATGAGATTTCCCCTCCCAAAATATGACCATGCTTCCCTCTTCCAAACCATCCATCAAGGTCCTACACAATTTACAATTTAGTCAATGTTCCCATCAGGCCTTACCTTCTCTCCCACTCATTACCTTGTTCTGACCAAAGTAAGCCACCAAAATGGACTGTACTTGTAAGTATATATACCAAGACAGAATGATCATCACATTCCTTGAAATTCTGTGTAATCCTTAAAGCAAGCTCATACTGTGTGATACCAACTCTGCATGTGTTCTTCAACAATGCAGAACAAACTGCTCTTTAATTATTTACATGGCAACATACATTTCAGTTGTAACGAGAGGCTGAATGCACTTTGAGCTCAGCAGAAAAGCCGGCTGCTGTGATGCAGTAATACATTACATTCTTCACTGTGCAGCAGCACTGTGTCACAGCTTGAATCTTCTCCCTACAAAATGGCAAAAATAAAATACCACACGCCACTCACACTGGCTGTTATCTATCATTAAAATGAGGTACAACCTGCCGAAATAAATATGAGGGAAGGAAACTAAGACCTTTGAGTGCATATGGTGTTTATTTTTTCGCTGTATTCGTGCTTTTACTTTGCCTTTTGAACTGGGATGTGAAGAGCGCAACTCCAAGACCAAAGGAAAACATATATTGCATTTGATTGCATCAGGTAGTACGTATGTGCTCTCAATCTGTCAACCTTGTTGTAGACATTCATCTTTCATCGCATGGCTGCACATTCGAGGACAATTGACTACAGCTGTGCAGAGTGAAAGGACTCATCACCTTTTTGTCAGTTATTATGATAAATCACATTGTATTGAACTGTGTCTGTTAACTCCCTTGAGTACCTATAGATGGATGTCAAGATACACTCATGTTCCTGTTTTGTACACGGGAGGCTGTGGCGCAGTGGGTTGGTGTGTTGGTGTTCGGATCAGGGGGGCACAGGTTCAAACCCCACTGCAGTCAGCATGTTGTTGTGTCCCTGGGCAAGACACTTCACCCCAAATTGCTCCTGTGGGGATTGGCCACAGTATTGAGTAATTTGCTTTGGATAAAAGCGTCTAACAAGTAACATGTAATGTATTGTAATGTACACAAATCAGCATCATCGCAGTGCAACAGGATTCATTGTATTGTTGCAAACTATTAAGCCAACATAATGATTATTTGATTGTATCTCAAGGTTGAATTAAAGGTGGGGTAGATAAGTTTGAGAAACCGGCTCGAGATACACTTTTTGTTATATTCCATGGAATGCTCTTAACATCCCGATAGCAATGAATATCTTAAAATCCATAACAAAATGTCATCTGTGGAAGCCGTAGTACTGTAAAAAGCACGACCAATCATTTTAGCCGGCCCAGCTAAAATAACTGGATGGCCTACCTGCCTGTCAGCCTTCCATCTGTGCACAAACTTATCTCGTGCCCTCATTGGTCATGTGCGCGTTCGTGTGTGTTGGAGGAGGGGCTCTGTAAGGAAGTAGCAGATTTCTTCCGGCTGTGTATTTTCAAATTCTAGCGCACTCGAGCTGGTTTCTCCAAAATGACCTACCCCACCTTTAAGTTAACAATCTGTATTTAATATTTAGACACAAAGTTGTTTCCATTTCAATGGCTAATAGGATTTAATTATTTTGGGACTTAATAGATTATAACATAGTGGGAAAAGACTAAGGCGAGGAGGAACTTCTTGAAACCAAATGTTGCCTTTGAGATTGTCACTCTCACTTAACTCACAGCATTTGTGCCCATGCTGCAAAAGCAAACATATTTTGTGTGCACATGTGATGTGTGTGCATACTACCAAGAGCCGTATGAAGTCTGCATGACCACCTCAAATCAAAGGAGAAGTAAAAAGAAAAAAAATAAGTCTCTCAAGAGAGTGTCTCATACATGTGGCACATTGGGTTTGTATCTGTAGGCTGGCGTCTCTCCTCATTCATGTTGCCAACCCAACTAGAGTCTGTTCTCTCTGGCCTGATGCGTCTCTCAGCAGCCATAAAGCCAGATGCTGTTGGTTACCTTGACATGAAGGACGTACATAAAAAACACATCAGTCTGGGTGATGGTCTTCTGTTCTGTGTGCCACTGCAGTCATTTTGACATGTGTGTTTCTTCACATGGATCAAAAGAAGTCCAATGAAAAAAACAGCTCTAGCATAAATTAGTAATCAATATCGAGCCTTACAGCATTGGTGTCAGTAAAAACCTGACACATCAGACTTGGGTTCAATACGAGGGTAAGGATTATGTAGCGGCTCTTTGAAAAACTACATTTTCCTCTTAGACGTCACATATGGAATGAATGCTTAATGTTATCTCTCCTTGACGCATCTTTCCTCCACTGTTGAGAGGTGAGTTTCTTGTAGTGTTCAGTGCAGCTCCTCCACCTCCCTACAGCACCGCAGCTCTGATGTCTTTGATCATGTCTCAGCCCGGCTACAGATGCTCAGAGATTGCCGTCATATACAAACTCCCTCTGGACCGCTTGGGCTTGGGATTTGATTATCTTATCATCTGTGTGAGGAGAGTGCTATGCAAGTTGGTGATTAGACCACATTGCAGCAACAGCCTTGAGTGAGTTTAGACGTCAGCATCCCCTGATCTCAATGAGGACTATTTAGATACAGCTCACAATATAATGTTTCTATCCAATGTCGTGTCAAGACTTTTAATAAACCGGCCTTCATGCAGAAATAACATTGACACTTATTGAGGAAAATCTGTGTGAGTTCAGGGAGAAAATAATGCCCACACAAGTATCATTTTACAAGAATTGGATTTAACATTATGATATGCCCTATTAATCACATCCTATTTCTGCTCTGTTATTTTGCAGTTCTACGCAGGCGGAATAGCTCACACAAGACTGGCCGGGTAAACAAATGACTCCAAATTATGCAATTTATCAATTCAAGAGGGACCTGCAAATACCAAGCTGTCAGATCCAAATGAAAGCCATTAGTTTCAACGGTCAGAGTCTTTGAATACCTCCGACATGGAGGACCTGCTGGAGTGCAGTCAGCAGCTATTTTATTAATACTCACTCTGATGGCACCTGCCACAAAGAAGCAGTGATCAGGGTCATCGAGCTTACAGGCGGTCATTGTTATCTGTTATTAAGTCTGTCTCTCAATGCCAAAAAACATATTATTTCTCATTTCCTCTCCGGAAAAGTGACAAAAGTTAGTGGACTCAATTATGTCCACACGCATGCTGACTTGGAGTTTCAAAATTCCTACACTTATGTTTTATCAAAAGTGGTATTGGGTGTATAATATCATGAAGGTTTGACACAAGCTTGAGTACTTTTAGTGTAAATACTGTAGGCCTATACATAAATGCTGTCAGTTATTTTCTCCATTAACCATTAATTACAAATATGAAAACCTTAATAAATAGCTTATTAATGTGTTTACCAACAGTCATAACTTATTCTATGAACCATCGGTTGCACATTGTTAATTAGTGATTGATATACAGTATAACTTAACTGTATTTTTACAATTTCGCTCAAATATAAGTTAAACAATATCTCTTTATATCTGCTTGTATTGCATTATAGTATTATAAAGTGTGACTGTAGCAGCATTTAAAAGGTGTCCAGCTATATGCACTGTTCTTATTTACTGCAGCTAAACAGTGCTTTTCAGTATTCAGAGTTTAAAAACAGACGTGTCTTTACCGTGTCTTTAATCATCATTTCCGACACTATTTCAACTCATCTACTTAAAGGAGTGGACATACACATTTCCGAAAATATAATAGAAGTGGTAAAGGTGCATTGGCTTTTTTAGCTTATTGAGTGTTAATTAAGGACTCAAACCCACATTTGAATCCCTTTAGAGCAGTGGTTCTCAACTGGTCAGGCCTCGGGACCCATTTTTTCCTTTGTCAATAAATCACGACCCGAAATTTGAACCACTCAAATCTATTCAACAAAAAATCGTGCTGTAATATATACGCTTTTCAGCATACAATTATTAATTAAAGTGGAGTAGTGCATACAGTATATCCCTTATATCCTTTCACTGAACTAAGGTATGCTTTTAAAAAAGGGTTAATGAGATGATGGAATCCGAACTGAACAGTATAACATAAAAAGGGACACGTGCTGAAAACGAAACTCCAGAAGGGGGGTCTGGGGGGGATTGTCCCCTAGGAGATTTTTTAGAAATACTAACATATAAACTACGCATTCTGGTACACTCTGAGAAGAACATAAATAAATCTACTCAGAAGAAAACGTCGCGTGGTTTTTACGGTCTGTTCTGTTATATCTATTGTATTATTTAGTTGTTACACCTTCCTTTATCCTCGAGTCAATCTATCCTCGAGTTTTAAACTTGACCTATGACTTGTCGGGACCTCTTGGTACCCTCCTGTATGTCAATTCTCTAAGACCGACTACGACCAATAATATAATGTAATGCTACATATTGTGAAATAGTTTTCGCTGAAGGCATGAGTTATGACACCCTGTTAGGGGTCGTCCTCGTTAAACCGACTTCACAGAAGTCCCTGAGGTTGCTGGTGACGACTGACGGCCACCCAAACTTGTTACCGTTCTACGAGATAGGTGACGCGGTATTCGGAATGATAAACACTACGAGATTTCGTCACCAAGAGTTGACCACCCAGCGTTGGGCAAAGCTCACCAGCGCTACACACTCACTTTTTTCTGTTTTTCAAAATTTTTTTCAGCTATATAGAGAAAGAAAAAACCCTTTTTTTCTAGTTGAAAATAAAACTTCCGAGGCTAAAAGATTTGCACGCATCCGCAACCTAACCTTCATGGCCTCTGGTATGGACAAAACTTTTTGAAGACAGTGCATAACTAGTAGAGACGTTGAAAAGCCTCAGATACGGTTATTTTAGTTTCTAACACGGCTTCAGGGGCGTCTCTTATTGAAACGCCATTTGATAAGAAATATGGTAGGTACCCCATGTTGAAGTCTAATTTTTACTTATTGCTTATACTGGGGGCCAAACTACTACTGTCCTAGTGTCTGGTTACCCCCGATAGATGGAATGGGGTTAAATTTCATAAACGTGTGTCTAATAGAGGTAGAAACGGAAGACACCTACGTCGTTCAAGTCGACAGCTGTTTCACTTTTTCTTTGTTACCGTATTTTATAATACTTTAC